>NW_015551052.1:156638-162606 GCF_001515605.1 Sinocyclocheilus anshuiensis
GCGCCAAGAAAAGGCGGGGAACTTGCATTCGCATGAGTGTGTGAGAGAGTGTGAAGAGGAAATTAGCTCTTTATTGTATGTGGGTCCGCTATCACAGCAGTAAAACATTCGGGTACGCGCTGCACCTGCAGGACGTGACACGCTGGAAACGAAACTGGTGGTCAGAGGAATGGAGGATGAAAGCGAGCTGTTTTGCGGGGCATTCTGGCCGAGGCGAGAACAGAGCCCCTCCTCTTTCTCTTCCTCTCTAGCGCATAAGGATGGCTTTGGTGGCTCGGGGTCCAGTACAACTCGTGGTCGGGGACCTTGACACTTTGGAAAGGGGAATCGTTTCGCCGTCTGGGGGCGCTTCTGCAGCCAAGGCTCAGATTTCCTTTGAGGCCACTGGAGGGGGGAGCTTAAATGTGTTTAAATGATTAGAGAATATTTATTTTTGGGTGAACTACCCAGTAGTTTACCCAGTACTGTACCCAATAGACAGTAAATTAGTGAGAGTGATTTACTTACCAGTCATATCAATATAAGGGTTTATAGAAAAACAGCATGAGATCATTAAAACAAATTATATTTCCTTATTTCTTTACATGACATTTTCTTATCTCCTTAAGTTACAAGTATCGTCAACATATTGCGTCACACGTCACAGCCTCTGTTTGTGGCCTGTTCCCATCCTACTTAGCCCAATTCTGCTTAATGCATTTATGGTAATAATAAAAAATATACATAAAATGTAAAGCACTTCTTGTTTTATGTTTCAGACATGCGATCATGATGATGAAGATGTTGAGATCGCCGTGGACAACGCTGCCTTTATGGATGAGTTCTTCTCCCAGGCATGTCCTTCTGTGTGTGTTTGTGAAAACACTTTTGATGTGCTTTATTATGAATGTGTGCCACTGTGGTGTTTGTGCATTTTAAGTGACCTTTATTTGCTTGTTTCAGATTGAAGACATCAGGAACAGCATTAATAAGATCGACGAGAATGTGGCCGAAGTGAAGAAACTTTACTCAGTTATTCTTTCTGCACCAACATCTGACCAGAGTAAGAGACGTTCACATGTGCACTCATTGTGGGCTTTTTGACCCAGTTCAGCATTGTTTTCCACTGTCTGGTAGTAACAGGTGAAATAGACTCTGAGGTCTATTGAACATGAGTCATATACTATAGTAATGTTGTTATATAACAACTAGTGTGTAGTGTTAATGCATTAGTGTAACACTTAACAATAAAGTTCTGTTCATTAGTATTAGTTCATGCAATAGTTAACAGGAACTAACAATCAACAATATTTTTACTGCATTTGCTAAATGTTAATTTTAACACTGTAAATATGTTTAGAACAGCACATCTCTTAAAAAACTGTAAAAATGTTACATTAAAAACGTGTTAATTGATTAACTGTTACCTTACCATATACAGTGAAAAATAGTCATTGGTTTAACATAGCGTTATATGTAAATTTTACTGTAAAATTGTCATGTTTTAGCAAGTTCCAAAGATGAAGAAAAGGCAAAAGTTACAAAACAAAGGTCATTTTAATGAGCAAAGTCCAAACGTGTAAGTAACAGTGTGTACAAAACAATAACCAACAATGAACAGAAAACTAAGAGGAACTTAAATACACAGTGATGATGAACCAAAAATGACAAACAGCTGTGATGATTAATGAGTGTGATAAATGGCAAGAAGCTAGAAAAAGGAAACAGGAAAGTGACGATAAGGTGATGAGAAAAACTAAAAGCCATGAAAATGAAACTAACTAAACATAGGGTACAATGGGGCTAAAGGCGCCCCGGGGTAAAAGGCGCCTGTGATATTATTTTCATCTAAACCACTAGATGGCACAAAAACGTGGCATAGCACTTTCCAAGCCATTCGCTTTTCAAGATGCACGTGTATTTTTGGCTGATCCTTGACGCGATCGCGCACAGCAGCGCAAAGTTGATTCTGCGCTTACTTGATCTAATATTTTATGTTTTTAAAAATGTTGTAGATTTAAGTAGCAAATGAAAATTGCTCAAATGAATGTATATATTTTGAGACAGGTCTTCTTAATGATTTTTGTTTAAGATAATTAAAGCAACAGAATTTAAATAACGAAAGAATATGTAAAAGTATGGTATTTACTGTGATTACAGTATTCACATACTGGTAAAAAATGTATAGCCTGAATGCACTGTAAGTCGCTTTGGATAAAGGCGTCTGCTAAATGCATAAATTATTATTATAAATTATAAATTATTATTTGGGGTAAAAAGCGCCCCTGCTGTTGGGGCTAAAGGCACAATAATTAACATAATTCATAGATGGCTGACTTTTCCATTTGTTGACATGGCATGGTTAGATTCAGATGGTAAATATCATATATTATGTTGGGTGTCCATATTAGAGATAATCGCCATGTTTAGAATGAAAACATTTCATATTTAAAAACATGATATTAATCATATCATATAATCAAATATAATTTGTTTTTACTACAGTAAATCTATATTCAATTATTATAAGATCTCCTTCAATGCTTTCAGAATCTTTACTTTTTAAAATGATTTTGTTTCTGTATTTTGAAATATATTTTTATATTAACATATTTTAATGACAGTATATTTATTGAACAAAAATTAATTCTTTTATTTTTCAAAATAAGCATAAAATAGTACAAACTTTGCTAAAGTGATTGTTTTGAACAAGTATTAACTTAGACATTATTTTAAATAAACATTATTTTAGCTGAAGTATTTGTATCAATACCGTGTGTGGGGTAAAAGGCCCCTCTTGCCACCCCATACATTTTTAAGTTATACGATTAAAATAGACGACTTGTATGATTTATTTTCACACAAAATCTGCTGTTTCATTAACGTTCAACGTTCAATTTTGTATTTTTTCTGCAATTATACATTTTAGGCGCAGTGAATAGCATATTTTTTCTTAAGGTATACCTTTAGCCCCGTTGTACCCTAACTGTGACAAAAATACTGTAAAATTTTGTCAAATTCATAGGAAACTACCATATAATTTACAGCGAAAAAGAATAAAAGGACATGTCATGTTCGAATCCCACCTCGTGGAGCTTTCCTGATCTACAGCGAAAAGGACATGTCATGTTCGAATCCCACCTCGTGGAGCTTTCCTGATCCCGCCCCCTCTTCTCCCTCTTCTCACTGTCATTACACTGTCCTATTTAAATAAAGGCAAAACACCAAAAAATACAGCTTATATAAATGAATAAAAGGATATAATCACATATGATTATTTTTTTTTACATAATTTAGTTTCTTCTAATTTTTTTAATCATTAATGTACATTAGGGTGTTTTGAGTCACATTTTCTGCTATTTACTTACTGTTCATTGTAAAATACACAGGAACCCATATGCTATCCAGTAATACCTGAAACATTGTCATGTTGCCTAAAACATTGCCAAGTTCTAATATAAAATTATATTTTTTACAGTTTACATGTGCTAATAAATTTTTAACCTATCAAGCTGTATAAGTTAACATTAGATAAATTACGAAGAAATATATATTAACAGCGAACAATTGATTAATTGTTGTAAAAATGTTTTTAATCATTTACAATACCTAATGCATTATTTAATGTTATCAAGATGTTATCAATGTTATCAAAAGAGACCTAGGGCTGGGTATTGACACAGATTTGTATACAAACATTTAATTTGCACACAAACCAGTTTTAATATAAGCTTTCATATACTCATGGCAGTATAGATTAACAAGACCTGGCTAACAGGTTAAGTAAACATATAATGAATATGTAGTATAGTGCATTTAGCAAAATGCTCCTCTCTAGTTGACTAATGAGTTATCAATATTGCATGGCTTTCCTGAGGTAAGTGTTACAGGACATATTGTTTATTAACAGTTTTTATTGAAGTCGATTAAATGAGACATTATACATTACAGTAAGTTGTACAGTACAGACTTCTTTCAAAGAAAAATCCCGAGCCCAAACTTTTGAACGGTAGTGTACATGAAACTCGATTTAGTCTCCTAAGCTTAGAAAGAACAACCTCTGAGCAATAAAACATTCCTCTAGGAGTGTTTAACAATGACAAAACACACACAAACCAGCAGTCAGTCTCCTTTTCATGTCTCCATTCTTATCTAAAATAGTACAAACTTTGCTAAAGTGATTGTTTTGAACAGGTATTAACTTACAGTAGACATTATTTAAAAAAAAAACATTATTTTAGCTGAAGTATTTGTATCAAAAATGTGTGCCTTTTACCCCATGCTGTTGAGCCTTTACCCCGTGTGTGGGGTAAAAGGCCCCTCTTGCCACCTCAAACATTTATACGATTTTTAAACAAAATAGACGACTTGTATGATTTATTTTCACACAAAATCTGCTGTTTCATTAACGTTCAATACAAACGTTTGTATTTTTTCTGCAATTATACATTTTAGGCGCAGTGAATAGCATATTTTTTCTTAAGGTATACCTTTAGCCCCGTTGTACCCTAACTGTGACAAAAATACTGTAAAATTTTGTCAAATTCATAGGAAACTACCATATAATTTACAGCGAAAAAGAATAAAAGGACATGTCATGTTCGAATCCCACCTCGTGGAGCTTTCCTGATCCCGCCCCCTCTTCTCAATTCACTTCCTGTCATTACACTGTCCTATTTAAATAAAGGCAAAACACCAAAAAATACAGCTTATATAAATGAATAAAAGGATATAATCACATATGATTATTTTTTTTTACATAATTTAGTTTCTTCTAATTTTTTTAATCATTAATGTACATTAGGGTGTTTTGAGTCACATTTTCTGCTATTTACTTACTGTTCATTGTAAAATACACAGGAACCCATATGCTATCCAGTAATACCTGAAACATTGTCATGTTGCCTAAAACATTGCCAAGTTCTAATATAAAATTATATTTTTTACAGTTTACATGTGCTAATAAATTTTTAACCTATCAAGCTGTATAAGTTAACATTAGATAAATTACGAAGAAATATATATTAACAGCGAACAATTGATTAATTGTTGTAAAAATGTTTTTAATCATTTACAATACCTAATGCATTATTTAATGTTATCAAGATGTTATCAATGTTATCAAAAGAGACCTAGGGCTGGGTATTGACACAGATTTGTATACAAACATTTAATTTGCACACAAACCAGTTTTAATATAAGCTTTCATATACTCATGGCAGTATAGATTAACAAGACCTGGCTAACAGGTTAAGTAAACATATAATGAATATGTAGTATAGTGCATTTAGCAAAATGCTCCTCTCTAGTTGACTAATGAGTTATCAATATTGCATGGCTTTCCTGAGGTAAGTGTTACAGGACATATTGTTTATTAACAGTTTTTATTGAAGTCGATTAAATGAGACATTATACATTACAGTAAGTTGTACAGTACAGACTTCTTTCAAAGAAAAATCCCGAGCCCAAACTTTTGAACGGTAGTGTACATGAAACTCGATTTAGTCTCCTAAGCTTAGAAAGAACAACCTCTGAGCAATAAAACATTCCTCTAGGAGTGTTTAACAATGACAAAACACACACAAACCAGCAGTCAGTCTCCTTTTCATGTCTCCATTCTTATCTATCTGCTTAACTTCTGTTTTCTTCTCTGTGAACAGAAACACAGGATGATTTGGAGGCGCTTACTAACGATATCAAGAAAATGGCCAACAATGCTCGTAACAAACTGAAGAGTAAGTGCATTTACATGCATACAGGCCTGCTAGTGTCTTTACACATATACTGCCCTGCTTTGTGCTTTTCTCGTTAGGTAATAAAAATAGGCCACAAAGAACTAGGTTTGGCTTTTCAAACACTTCTGACCCAGAATAATGTGAGCCATTTATCCACCTTTAGAAAAGCAATGTTTACTCTCTGTCAGTGTTATTTTAGCATCAATTTTATATATATATATATATATATATATATAGTTAAAGTTTTTGTCTTA
>NW_015551052.1:162785-164572 GCF_001515605.1 Sinocyclocheilus anshuiensis
AATAACCCTACCCTGTGTGTGTGTGTGTGTGTGTGTGTGTGTGTGTGTGTGTGTCTGTCTGTACAGCCATTGAAAGGAATCTCGAGATGGAAGAAGTGGAAAGAGTATCGGCTGACTTGAGAATACGCAAATCACAGGTGAGTCAACATCCCTCTCACGTAACACACACAAATACACACGCTCTATTAACTCTGCCCTCATGTTGCCCTGCCAGCACGCTGTACTTTCCAGGAAGTTTGTTGATGTGATGACCAAATACAATGAAGCTCAGGTGGACTTCAGAGAGAAAAGCAAAGGTCGCATTCAGAGACAATTAGAGATCAGTAAGTTTGGCCCGCACACTCACTCCTCACTAAACAGCAGTGCATGAGACAGCTCTTATCAAACAGTGTACTGTGTACAAAACGTTTCTTTCTTAAGCTTGTGGTTGAACTCTGTCAAACTGACACTGTGCTATTCCCCTTTTCTGTCTTTGACTTGCTTTTGTTCTGCTTCTCGCTCTAGCTGGTAAAGCCACAACTGATGAGGAGCTGGAGGAGATGCTGGAGGGAGGAAATGCAGCCGTTTTCACAGCGGGGGTAATGCATGCGTGTGCGTGTGTGTGTGGCAAAACTGGAGTCAATTCAAAACCTTTCCCTTCCTTATAACATGCTCCCATAGGCAGTGCAAGAGATCCATAATCTAAACCAGCACTCAGAAACAGAGGTACAAAGCTGTCAATGTGGCCGTAGCCTTTTAAAAGATACTAACAGGTACACTTTAGGTGCTAATATACACTTAGTACTAATATTTACTAGGGTTAAATAATATACAAGATCAGATGTACCCTTTAGCTTTTGTACCTTAGGGTCCCATCCCAGTGAAAGCTTTGTACCTTTTTTTTTTTTTGGTTGTCAACCAGGGAGCCTCAAGATGACTTAAAATGATTTAAAAATAAGATAAAACAACTGCAAATCAACATATTTCTTATTTTATTTAACCTAACAACTGTTTATATGATGTCAAGTAGTGTCGAAAGAGATGAGTTTTCAGCTGTCGCTTGAAAATTGTCAGGGAATCAGCATTCCGGATAGGGTTGGGAAGATCATTCCACCAGCCAGGAACGGTGAACAATAATGTTCTGGAAAGTGATTTTGAGCCTCTCTGTGATGGTACCACGAGGCGTCGCTCACTAGTGGATCTCAGACTTCTGGAGGGGATGTAGATTCGTAGTAGTGAGTGGAAGTAGGCAGGTGCTGAGTCTGTGGCTGTTCTATATGCAAGCATCAATGTCTTGAACTTGATGCGAGCCGCAACCAGTAGCCATTGCAAGGAGATAAAGAGAGGTGTAACATGGGCTCTTTTGGGCTCATTGAAGACCAGTCGTGCCACTGCATTCTGAATCATTTGTAGAGGTTTGATTGTGCATGATGGAAGTCCAGCCAGAAGAGCATTGCAGTAGTCCAGCCTAGAGATGGCAAGGGCCTGGACAGGAAGTTGTGCAGAGTGCTCCGTTAGGAAGGGCCTGATCTTTCTGATGTTGTGCAATGCAAACCTGCAAGATCGAGCGGTCTTTGCAATGTGGTCTTTGAAGGTCAGCTGGTCATCAAAGATTACCCCAAGATTTCTGACCGAAGTCGATGGAGTAATTGTAGAATAACCTAGCTGGACGGTGAAGTCATGCTGTAGAGTTGGAGTGGCAGGGAAGACAAGAAGCTCAGTCTTTGCCAGGTTGAGCTGTAGGTGATGTTCTTTCATCCATGCCGAGATGTCCGCCAGGCAGCCTGAGATCCGTGCAGCTACCATTG
>NW_015551052.1:164827-173643 GCF_001515605.1 Sinocyclocheilus anshuiensis
CAGTCCGCAGGGCTTCAGTGACTGACAGTAGCGCAGTCTCAGTTGAATGGCCGCTCCTGAAACCTGACTGGTTAGCGTCCAGTTTGTTGTTCTGTGAAAGAAACAATGATACCTGGTGGAAAACAACTCATTCAAGGGTTTTCGCTATGAATGGAAGGAAAGATATACAGTGGGTACGGAAAGTATTCAGACCCCCTTAAATTTTTCACTCTTTGTTATATTGCAGCCAAATACTTTCCGTACCCACTGTATATATATATATGATTAAATAAAAATATAAAAAAGCGTGATTATTAGACCTGAAAAAGTCAGGTAAAATGAGAAAAAAACTGAAAATCTTAAAACTGAATCATTTAAAAAAAAATAACAAATACACTTTTTTTTTTTTTTTTATTATTATACCAACATTTAAAATATTTTATTGGGTAGAAACTGTGAGTAAAAATATATATTTTTAAATCCCTATCCAGTAAATCACAAATAACTGGAAACGTCATGGAAATTTATTGTTTATAAGAACAGGATTCCTGAATAACATTCATCTCTTAAAATTTCTGGAATTCTGAAATGTTATTATTTTTCAGCCGTGATTTATTCACAATACAGCATGGCCTCGAGTACCTTATTGCTTTTATAAAACGGTTACCACACAATAAAAAATATGAATAACAAAATTTATGTATTGATATGTTACTTATTTGAAGCAAGTTCGTTAAATGCTGTCCTTCCGCTAAAAAAAAAGTAGTTCCTGACAGCAACAGAGAATAGGAGCTCTTATCATCCGCGGTGTCATTTATTGTTTTAACACCATGTATGATATTTTCTCGCACACATACATCTGCTTGTCTCTCAGCAGAAAATGTCTGTTTTCCATCTTTTAGTTTAAAACAGACCGATTTGCGGCACAGCGCGAGTTTGCAAGCGTCATTACAGTGTAAATTGATGGACATATGGACATACAGAACCATACCTGAAACAGAAAACTAATAAATACAGTAATATTCCCTTCTTTCTTCAGAAACTGTGGGCTTTCACACAGACACGCATACACATCAACATATCTCCGCATGAGAAGCATTTACTTTATTAGGCGGGGAAGGGCGTGGTCTCAGAAATAAAGATGAAAGATGCAACATCACCAGCAGGGGTCACGCATACTTCATTAAATAAACAACAAACCGTTCATTTTGCCGAAATACATAATACATGGAACAGTTTTTATGCTATATTATTGATTGTTTTTGTTGCTAAGGGTGTTGCTCAGTGATACACAGAACTGTTGGGTGAAGCGGTCATAGCCGTGCTGTATCGTGAATAAAACACAGCTGCTGACCAATCAGAATCGAGGACTGGAACTAACCGTTTTATAATAATCAGTAACATGTATTATTATTTTGATATCAATAAAATTATAATTAAAGTTATAAAAAATATAGTTAGGATTAAATATGTAATTTAATTGTAATTATTTTTTGTAATTGTAAAAATTCTTGACATTGTGGATTTAAAGTGGCACAAAATAAGATTTTGGTCATAATGTCCACCTCTAATGCAACATATAAGCTGTATTAAAATATGTGCACTCTAGCTGGGATATGAATCATCACAGGAAGCGATATTTTGTATTGAATGTAACATTTGAATTATTCATTGTTTCCTGTGATTGTGCTTGCTGTGTAAATACACCCTTATCTTATAGCTAGTGCTGTCAAACGATTAATCGCATCCAAAATAAAAGTTTTTAGCATTAAAGCTACTTCAAAGCAGCTTTTGTGGTGACTTCACAGCAGTAGAGAAGTAGCCCACCTACACACTTTATAATGCAAATGTAATGCAAATAACACATTACTTTTCATATGAAGTCAAATGTAGTGCAAATGGTTACTTTATATTAGAAATAACAATGTAACGATGTAGCATGTTGCTTTTAACGTAATGTTCCCTCTGAGGTATTTGTTGTAACCGTTTAACTGGTCATAACACCACTTGGCTAGTGGTAATTTGAATCTGAGACCTTTGTCTTAGACCATATTGAGACTCAGACCTGGGGCCAGTTGCATAAACTTAGCCACCATGTTAAGACTGTGTCTTAAGAACTAGTTTGACCAAATAGCAGTTGCCAAGGGGTAATCAATCTTACTCTTCCAATACAAATAAGACCAATCTGCCTTTTCATAATGGAATTAAAAAAGTTATGACCAGTCTTGAAGAAAAAAAATTAGATGGCTAACTTTTAAGACTAGTCTAAACAGTTTATTCAACCGGCCCCTGGACATCAAATAATGAGACTCAGGCCACATTAATGTCTCAAAACCAAGACCACAAGATCTAGACTCCATCTCTACTGGATCCTGTGACCGTTTCCTGTGATAATGTGCTCTAAACTGAGCAAAACTCCCCACACTTTCAATATATTTGTTGAATGTGAATATTCATGCTACAGCGTGATAAATCCGCCGTTTGTGTTGTAGATTGTGGATTCAGGGATCTCCAAACAAGCACTGAGTGAGATTGAAGCACGTCACAAAGACATTGTGCGTCTGGAGAGCAGCATAAAGGAGCTGCATGACATGTTTGTGGACATCGCCATGCTGGTGGAGAGCCAGGTACTCTCCTCTGTTCATCACGCATCTGCTTGTCCATCATTTTTCTCCTTCAATCTCCATTCATACTGTCAGTGTTTTCTGACTTCCCCCTCATTGTCATGCATTTCCTGGTCTTTCTCTGCCTCTCTCTCTCTGTCTGTAGCATCCTTGTCTCTCTTCCTCTTTGTTCAAACTTGTTCTGTTGGTTGCTAAGCCGTATGCAGCTGGTCGGACTGACTTCCCATCAGCCCTGTCTCTCACATGTGAGTGCTCTCTAACTGTCCTCTTTGTTCGCATGACCTTTTTATTTCCCTTACTGTCTGTTTTCCTTTCATTCATTTACATTATTTGGTCACAAACTTTATACACCCATTACACCTTCACCTTGATTAGAAGAAATGAAAGTCAGTTGCTCTTTTCCAAAAACCTAGTGAGCTGCACAACTAGATGATGTTTTAAATTATATTTCTTTATATAAGATACCTCGATTTGTAAAATATTATTTCAATTTAAAATACCTAAAGATGTAAATAAATAATTAAATATATTTTAAAATATAATTTATTCCTGTGATCAAACCTGAATTTTCAGCATCATTACTCCAGTCTTCAGTGTCACATGATCCTTCAGAAATCATTCTGATATGCTGATTTGATGCTCAAGAAACATTTATTATTATCATTGTTGAAAACAGTTGTGCTGCTTCATGATTCTTTAATGAATATAAAGTTCAAAATAATAGCATTTATTTGACACACAAATAGTTTGTAAATCACTTTTGATCAATTTAATGCATCATTGCTTTATTAAAAAAAGTGTTTTACTGGCCCCAGACTTTTGAATGGTATTGCATATTTTGTGCATAAACAGTGTTTAACTGGGTTGCGGCCCATCAGATGCATTTCAAATCAATCACTTATTAGCTCATTTCAGTTTGTCTGTGTAGACTATAAACAGTGAGGCAGTTCACTAGGTTTTGGAGCAGAGCTAATTCAACACAATCTAAAGAGTTCTGATAAATTATTAACCAATCCACCGTTATTTTGCTTATTAACTGCTTGCTATGGAGAAAAAACTGAACGGTAAGCTTCTAGTATTTCCCTAGAAAATTCATTTTATTCATGTCCTTGTTCTACAGAGTGTCAACACTGAATAAGGCAGACCGGGGCTAGTTGTCACTCTTTTTACTCCAATGAATCAGGGCGGGTTTGGTTTTAAAAGCCAATTTTTATATAGCCAAAGTACTGACTAGAAAGATATATTGAACATGTTTATCATTTTTGCCCTGGAAAATAAAAAAGATCTTTTAACACATTGACTGCTTAAAGAGATAGTTCATCCCAAAATGAAAATTCTGTCATCATTTACTTACCCTTAAATTTTTTCATACTTGTATATCTTTCTTTCTTCTGTTCAACATAAGAGAAGCTATTTTGAAAAATGTGAGTAACCACACAGTTTCTAGTCCCTATTGACTTCCATAGTAATTTTCTCCTTACCATTAACTGTTTGGTTACAAACATTCTTCAAAATACCTTCTTTTATGTTTCACAGAAAACACAATTTTTGGGTGAACTACCTCTTTAAGACCAATTTCAGAATTCCTGTGTGACAACTAGCCCCGGCCTCCCCCTCTGTATGTGTGCATGGTGCACCTGGGTATATATATTTGTAGATATGTATTTTTTTTTAGAGATAAAGACACCCTGTATGTGTTTTTCATATGTTTCTTTTTTTTCCCTATATTTTTTATGTTTCAGGGCAACATGGTTGATAACATTGAGGTGAATGTAGGTAAAGCAGTCGATCACGTTGAAGCGGCAAAGACTGAAACCAAGAAAGCAGTCAGGTATCAGAGTAAAGCCCGGAAGGTACGGACCTCACTGTAACAGTCAATGTGGCTTCTGCTGTTTCTTTTCTCCTCTGTTTTTGCCCCCCACCTGCCCCTCCGTCCCGCCCTGCCTCTCCTTACTGTGTCCGAACCCGCTGACGTCACACGTCACACGCACACAAACAAACCCAGTGATTATTACTAATCCTGATACGCCCTGAAACTTCCAGTGTATCTCAGGTGATGAAAAAACAATGTTAAGCCACACGTGTTCACTTTTCATGACATAATAACAGCAACAAAATGTTTACACACACAGCTGAGAAGGACACATTTTAACAAAGCTGTTCTCTGTTAAAATGTGAGGAATACCTGCTTGTTTTGATTCAAGCGAAAGTTAGCATTGGTTGATCTGTCACCTCCATTCATGAAGTCAGGGGTTTGTAACAATTTCGGTCTTTTTGCCGCTTTATACAGATAAAATCACAGAAAACACATGCATGTGTATAAAAATACTCCGGCTCTGAAACTACTTCTCTATTGTCATTGTTCAGGTACAAAAGATTTTCATATTAAATTTAAAGGAACACTCCACCCAGAAATGGAAACGGTCATCATTTACCCCATCCTCATGTCGTTTCAAACCTGTATGACTTCTGTGGAACACAATATAATATATTTTGAGGAGTGTTGGGAACCGAACAGCACTGGATCCCATTGACTTCCATTGTATGGGCAAAATGATAATTATTCTCAAATTATCTTTTATGTTGCACAGAATAAAGAAAGTCATACAGAAAGTTAATTTTTGGGTGAACTGTCCCTTTAAATGTATAGTGATCATAAAATTATATACAAATTTATTTAAGAGTTACATATTGAGGCATGAACAAAAGTGCTACAAAGAATACAAAAGTAATACAATTAATCAAAACTGCAACAAGTTATGATTAAACATGAAGGTTTATTGTGCGTGGAATGTAAACCAAGACCAAGATGTACAAAATACAGATGTTTGGAAACTGCGTATCAAAGATGAAGACACAAATTCTGAGATTCCCTGAGGTTCATCTGGAAATACATCATATTAAGAAAGTAATTTGGGTTGAAAATGATGAATATGATGAGTGGCGCACAAGCTTGCTTTCTTTCTTTCTTTCTTTCCTCTTTTTAAATGTGAATATATTTTTGGAATCTTCAATGATAGTTTTCTAGACATTAAAGGTATAATTCACCCAAAAATAAAAATTCTGTCATTAATTACTCACCCTCATGTCGTTCCAAACCCATAAGACCTCTGTTCATCTTCGGAACACAAATGAAGATATTTTTGATGAAAGAGAGCTTTCTGACCCTCCATAGACAGCAACGCAACTGACACGTTCAAGACCCAGAAATGTAGTAAAGACATTGTTAAAATAGTCCATGTGACATCAGTGGTTCAACTGTAATTTTATGAAGCTACGAGAATACATTTTTGTGTCCAAAGAAAACAAAAATAACGACTTTATTCAAGTTTCTTCAAAAGCAAAGAAATGCACACGCATGCGTCGTGGTACTCTCGTGAACGCGCGTCAAATACTGACATGGAAGAGAAGAAATTGATGAATAAAGTCATTATTTTTGTGCACAAAATTATTCTCGTAGATTCATAAAATGAAGGTTGAACCACTGATGTCACATGGACTATTTTAACGATGTCTTTACTTCCTTTCTGGGCCTTGAACGTGTAAGTTGCATTGTTGTCTATGGAGGGTCAGAAAGCTCTCAGATTTAATCAAAAATATCTTCATTTGTGTTCTGAAGATAAACGAAGATCTTACTGGTTTGGAATTCATATATGAATATCTTTCCATCAAAGATCATGTTTTGGACCAGACTGGATGTTGTGTCTTTATATCTGAGTGAGCTGTTTATTTGTTACTCAAATGGTAAAGTAGATGCTAACAGATGTGTTTGTATGTGTGTTTCCTCACAGAAAATCATTATTATAGTGTCTGTGGTTTTGGCGGTTTTGGCAGTTATTGCTTTGATAGTGGGTTTATCTGTAGGTCTGAGATAAAGGCTCTGGTGAGTACATTTCAGAGGAACATGTGTAAGGTTTGGGAACTGGGAATGGTGTGGGTGCTTGATGTTATGCAGACATGGAGCTGGTGACCGGGATTTTAGCTGATCTTCTCTAGTCTTCCTCAGGGATGTAAAGCATGCTTTCTCTGGGCTTTGGGATCTCCTGAGCATCCTTTGGTTTGGCTGTGGAGTTCATTTCTATGTTCTCTGTTAGGCTCTGTTGTTTGTTATGGTGGTTAAGTGTTGAAAACTTTAGATGGTTGCTTTTGGATTAATGGATCATGGTTTTTTTTCGTCTCTTGTAGAAGATGATCATACTGGGTGTGATTGGTGCTGTGGTGCTCATTATCATCCTCATCATCATCCTCACACAGGTTCTATGATAACCTCTGTGGCTGCTCATGAACTCTTTATTATTATAGATGATCATTCCCTCCACTCCTTTCCATCCTCCCTGTTTTTCCTTGGAAGTACGTCAAGATGAAAGCTCCGCCCCCTGTACCTGTGGCCCCTCCCTTCATCAGCACAAACCAATGGGACTCTACTCTGCTGGAACCCTAGTGATGGTCAAGGAAACAGATTGTGTTTTTTTTGTAAGGACGTGAATGAACTTCTACTACATGCCAGGAATGGCGTTTGAAGGAAGCACATTTTAAATCCATGAGCACAGAATAAGGGATTTTTATGAGACTTACAAGGGAAAGGTAACCTGATGTTTTTATTGGATTGTGTTTTCATAAGACACATCAATGGCTACATCTGCTGGTTGAGCTACTGAACTGTTCCTGATCAAAAGGGCTCAGATATGGTTTCAGCTTCTATTTTGGATCCCTGTGAAATGAACACAATAAGCTAAGCTTTGATGGGTCGCCCAGAATGGAAGAAATCCACATGTGTATGTTTTTAATGTGATGAACATCTGTATGGGGTTTAACCAAAGGAATAAATTACATTATATGTTTTCTAAGTATTTGAGAAATTAATGGATGGATTCATGGGAATCATTATCATAAAACTGTCATTAGTTTATATAATAAATAATATTAATATTTAGCAGTCAGCGAATATGGGTTTATATGTGAGTATGGGTTCAATAGTTACACTATTACTTAAACTGTTATTTCCAGTCATAAATATGTGGTTACAGACCAGCAAAAAATGTATTAAAAACCCAAACCTAAGGTGCTAAATCTCATCACAGTACTTAAATTTACTAGTTAGTTATCTATTCAAATTATAAGTATCACTTAGTTTCAGTGTGCCTTGTAATAAATTATTTTAAATTAAATCAAAATATGTTCATTTTTGAAAAATATTAAAATGTTTTGCGATTGAATGTTACAGAGTTGAAGATATTTGCAAAAATGTTTAACAGCGGCTTTAGCTAGCAAATATCATTGCACCGCAGCACATTCAGAGCACTTTTGTGCATCATGTGCCAAGAACAATGTTTTTATCTGTCAAAAAATGGATTACTATGATTTATTTAGAAATTTACCTCAGTTTGAACCATGTGGTCCAAACAATATAATTTCATTTCTGTAGATAAATCAGATTTTTTGAAAATGTTTCCTAGATCTCTTATTAAGGGATTGTTTTATACAATTGTTTATTAAATTTACCTTAAATTATTAAAAGGAGAGGAATGCCAGTGTAACTGTTGAAAAAGTGCAGTGCAATGCATGCACATTCTAATAATTGTGAATAGGGCTGTGCGATATTGAAGAAAAATACGATATGCGATAACTCATTAAATAATGCGATATTCGATATGCGATACGATAATGCTTCAAAAGTGCCACATGCTCAGATGAAACAGTTTTACTCAGCTGTTGCTGAGTCAGTTCTGTGAACTTCTATAACTATCTTGTGTCATATATATATATATGGTTATTTGTATGTATGTATGCGTGTACCAAGAGTTCCTGTAAAACCACAACAAATTCCTTGTGTTTGCGCCCACTTAAGTGGTGAATAAAACTCATTCTGATTTTGATTCTAATAAGAAAGCCCCCCTACAACAACTTCTGAAAGTGAACGGGAGTGTTTTACTCGAGCATTACATAAAAATTTCAACTTTGAAAAATGTCAAAATTTCAAACATTAGTGTAATCATTTTAACATGTGTTTAGGAACTGAATAATAAAAAGGAAAAATAAAACACTGCTTAGTATTTCCTCTTTGAATTCAATATGCACTGATTCTTATTTAAGCTACAAAAGTTATTTAGGTAAGAGCAGTGAGTGATTTTCTCTTTGTCTTTTGTTCATGGCCCCAAATATTGCAAGCTGTAGCGATATGCATATTGCGATATGTACATTTGCGATATTTCG
>NW_015551052.1:173679-176905 GCF_001515605.1 Sinocyclocheilus anshuiensis
GTACCAAGAGTTCCTGTAAAACCACAACAAATTACTTGTGTTTGCGCACACTTAAGTGGTAAATAAGCTCATTCTGAATCTGATTCTAATAAGAAAGCACCCCTACAACAACTTCTGAAAGTGAACGGTATGTGTTTTACTCATTGTGAAAGAATGGGATATATGGCCATGCCTTCAAAGGCTGCAAAGATTGAACCAAGCGTTGTTAAATGAGACAGTCAGAAGATTGCATGGTTCACAACCTGTCTAAATATGTTTACCTTGGTCCATTTATGCAGATAATAAAAAGTCTCAACTAACTATAAAATCACATCTTAGAAGATATGTCAATATTTAAATTGTTTAGTTTTTTTGTAACATTAGATTGGATTAAGTTGAAAGTGAAATCTGGCATTCTCTCTCTCTCTCTCTCTCTCACAAAATAAATAAATGTAACAAATCCTGTCATCACCAGTGCACAATGAATCTTGGGATAGTCTGGGCCATGAAGGATTCATTATTCGTATCCTTCATTGACCGGGAGACGAAGGATGCATTTTGGGGCAGCATTTGACGGATACTTTGAATTGGGACAGCTTTCATCGCACCGTTGTGATGCATCCGGTCTTAAAATGCAGCCTCTTAATTTAAGACACTAATTTTATTCTATAATGTATTCTCTAATTTAAGATTTTTGTGATGTCATGTGACATGTTGTTTTTTGAAGACATACAGTATCTGTGCATTATCAGTAATATTCTACACATGGACACTGTTTGGTGACAAGTCATTCATGACAGTAGGTCTGTTATGCTGTTGACAATATAAGCTTTCATACTTTGTTTGGCTTTGAACTATCCTTTACTGACTGACAGAGGAAGTTAAAAAGCCTCAGTAAGATCCCCTGTCTGAAGCTGGCAGGGCAGGTTTAGGCTCAGCTGAGTGACTGAGGTAATATCAGTAGGTTTGTGATCTGTACGTATATTCTTTGCACAAAAAGCAGAATCATGTTATTAGGAAGCACAGAAGAACTTCTAGTTTGGTTTGTATTATGAATGTGCTCTACACCTGATGTTAAGTGAGTGCTTGCTAGACACAGACTAAGCCTTTCCTTTGTTTTATTCCTCTTTCTCCCTTCTGTCATTTTAAAAGAATTGTGCATGATTTTTTTTAGTAGACGTGAGAACTTAGTGGCATGAATTTCTTCCTCTCCTTCTTATGTGCTTTTTCTAACTTACTCCTGTTCTCTATTATTTGTCTTTACTGTCTCATACACATGCGTCTTTCTCTCTGTAGAAGAAAATGATGATCATGCTTTGCTGTTTGATTCTGGGGATTGTTATCTTTTCTTACCTTTACAGCTTCTTTTCTTAATGGTAAGCATTCCAATCAGCATTCACATATATAAGGGAGACTGGGGCAAGTTGTCACATGAAACTAGAAGATGTTGAGTCAACAGCACAGTTATATGAATGTGTGTTTTTCTCCAGCAGTGTTGTGTATTTTAATTTAGATTTTATGATTTTGAATATACTGTCCTCCAAACTAGACTGTAGTCATCATATAATCCTTTGGGTAAACAAATGAACATTACAGTTTGTTTTTTTGCCGCAATTTTCAGAAGCAATTGGTAAATTTGCAAAACTCTTAGTACTAATATCACAACAGATCATCAAAAGTGCACTTTTTTTCAAACATTTCAGCATATTTTGAAACCATATTTTTGGGACAAATTGGTACCCAGAAGTAAGCAAAACTTGACAAAATCACCTAAAACCTTCCTTTGAGGATGTCTTCATTTGTAAAACCGTGTGTTTTGCTATTTGTGAACATACAGCAGTTCAGTTTTATACATTTGTCTATTATTTAATCTAACTCATCACTGATAGTTAATCAGTGAATCATTTGGTGCATCTATAGATATAGATTCAATAAATATTTAGTTTCTATAGAATGTGATTGCAATTTAGGGATAATCAAATGCACTGAATTATTTTTACACTAAAAGTGATTTATCTAAGATGATAACCACTATTTTGTAAGTGCAGCAGGACACAAGGGAGAGGAACTGATCAGAGATGTATCAGAAGAATGGAGACAGATGGCATCAAATACAGCATTTTACACTACATTATGCCATGTGATACTGCATATAGAAACATTACAGTTATTGCCTGTATTACTGTAATTATTTCAGCAACAAAGGTGATTTGAAACATGAATCTTGCATTGTTTGCTCTTGAATGAACTGATTGTTAAAAGTACTAAACTGAAAGAAGATCATACTGTTGTGTTTTGGTGATTAATTCAAATGTTCTCAATACATATCACAATGATCTTGTGTTTTGAAACAATGATTAGGTGGAATGAAAATATGCGCAACTACAATGAAATCATGAGATCAGGTTTTGAAATAATGATTAGCGGTGTTACAAGTGTGATCAGTTTAAAGTTTTGTACTAAGAGTTTTGAAAATGTACACCTGACTTGGGAAAATAGTACCAAACCAATAAAAAAAAAAACTGTAAAACCACGCCGACATGCATTCACAACTATATAACCAAGGTGAATTGTGTGCTTCACATATTGGGCAAGTTTTCTTCATATACTACTAAGAAGTCTCTTGTGTTCATCAACACTTTTAAAATGGTTCTTTATTATCCATGGAATTGTATCATTCCACAAAAGGTTATTTATAGTGGGTTTTTTTTAAAGGGGTGGTTCATTGCGATTACTTTTTTAACTTTAGTTAGTGTCTAATGTTGCTGTTTGAGCATAAACAATGTCCGCAAAGTTACCAAGCTGAAAGTTCAATGCAAACGGAGATATCTAATAATGTCTTTTAAAATTCTGGCAGTTTAATGCCTACAAAAACGGCTGGTAGGGACTACAACAAGTTACTTCCCGGGTTCGTGACATCACAAACCCAGATAATATATGGATTATATTTGCAACTGTCGCTTTGTTGCGTCAAGTGTAGACAGACTTTTAGCACAGCAGGGCGCGGCATGACAACTGTCGCGTCCGGTGTAGACACGGTCAGACAGTGTCTGCTCTATTACAAATAATTTATATATATTTTTTAAAAATACCTAAAACAGCGGCATTACAAGATGGAAATATAGACTAGAAAAGATATTTACACTTGCTCTGTCCTACGTCCATGACACTGACCAGTTTTAATCTTAACAGCTCTTAACGCCGAATGTGCACTTGGATGGTTAGATACATGATGGGCTAGTATAAA
>NW_015551052.1:177812-186762 GCF_001515605.1 Sinocyclocheilus anshuiensis
CAAACCATACATAAATGGAAAGCTTATTTATTCAGCTTTCAGGTGATGTATAAATCCCAATTTCACAAAATTGACCCTTATGACTGGTTTGTTTTGTGGTCCAGGGTCACAAATGTCCATCAAACTATGAACAAAACGGTTCTTTTAAGCACCACCAAATGGTTCTTCTGTGCATCACCGTAAAAAAAAGCCCTATTTTGAACCTTAATTTTTATTATTAAAGGCTGCATTTATTTGATCAAAAATACAGTGATTTATTATTATAATTAAAAATAAGTATTTTCCTTTTTAATATATTGTAAAATGTAATTTATTCCTGTGATCAAAGCTGAATTTTCAGCATTATTACTCCAGTCTTCAGCATCACGTGATCCTTCAGAAATTATTCTAATGTGCTTTCCAACATTGTAGTGGCATTGATAATAGTTGCGTTTATAATTTTGTTCAGTGTAGCTAGTGTTAGAGGCTTTATTTATTTATTTTGCTTTTGTTAATTGTATAATAAATAAAAAGAAAGAAAACAAAAAGATAAAAAAAGATGAGAAAAGCTAGTGGTTTTTAAAAGAAGAAAAA
Source organism: Sinocyclocheilus anshuiensis (assembly GCF_001515605.1). Lineage (NCBI taxonomy): Eukaryota > Metazoa > Chordata > Actinopteri > Cypriniformes > Cyprinidae > Sinocyclocheilus > Sinocyclocheilus anshuiensis. The sequence continues at coordinate 178,386 of NW_015551052.1, forward strand.
CTAGCAGTTAGTAAATGAATAGTGCAAGTCTAAAAGGGACAATTTTTTTTTAAAGAACAGAGAGTGCTAGAGTCAGAGGGTCAAATAAAGATGGAAGAGATGTGTTTTTAGCTGATTCTTGAAGATGCCTATCAGTCTAATATGCTGATTTGCTGCTCAAGAAACATTTCCGATTATGAATTTATTCATTATGAATGTTGAAATGTTGAAAATAGTTGTGCTGCATCATATTTTTTTGTTGTTGAAACCATCATACTTTTTTCTTTGATGTATAGAAAGTTCAAAAGAACAGAATTTATATAAAATAAATCGTTTTTCACTTTTGATCAGTTTAATGTGTCTGCTGAATAGCAGCATTAATTAATATATATATATATATATATATATATATATGTGTATAAACATCTTAACACCATCTGAGTGTTAAGCCAACACCATTTCATGTGTGTGCTCATCTGATCTCACTATCACTATTTTACTGTCTTTCAGGCTGAAGTGACCTCAAGACCACAGCTTAGCCTACTCCGCTTATCTCCTGCCCTTGCTGCTTCTCGATGTTTCAGAGATGCATGTGCTGTGTAGTGTTTAATGCAGACAAACCCCTCACACACACGGAGCACATGAGGGACCGGAGCCCAGCACCTCAGACACATCTGTGTGGAGGAGGAGAGAGAGAGAGAGAGAGAGAGAGAGAGAGAGAGAGAGAGAGAGAGAGAGAGAGAGAGAGATTGAGAGAGATTTTTTCTATTTCTTTGTGTTTCTGGCTCGTTCATATGTCTCATATCATTTTGACAGAAGTCATATGTCTATCATTTTGTCTTATATTCCAATATATTGTTTGGTTGTGTGTTTTGGTGTTGCGGTTTGTTTTTATCTGTAGTAAACTACACGTTTTTTGAATACTTCAATAAGGGATGGCTGTATTTCATGTGTTCTGTAACTATCTATTAAAATTAGATTTAAGAAACGTGTTTTTGTTTCAATGTGCTTAATTCATATACTAGTCAAGGTTTAATCTTTGAAAGGTTTTTAAATACATTATATTTGATGTGGCAGCGACCAATCAGAGGACAGACAGCCTTGGGTGTTTTTGAATGATGGCAGGTGGCTTTTGACTCGGCTGTTTTACAAGACAATAATTATCATAATGCCTTCGTTTTAATCCTCTTCTTACGAAATGCGGTTGGTGATCAAAAATCAACCAATGAGTTTTCAGAGATTATATACATCCGATGATTTCAACAAAAATATTCTTGCCAGCAATAGGCTGCCATAATGACCCGATTCTCACTCCGCAGCCAATAAACTGCCCGTTATAAGCAACAATACCAACATTTATTGGCTCGCGAAATATAATGAACGAGCAAGGGGCGTTAACAATCAGAAGCTCCCGTATGATTGGCATCCGTTTGATCCAATCATCTTTCGTTTAGTTTGCATTCCCGCTGTCTCATTGGCTGTTTATTTCAGGGGCGTGTCATGGGAGTAGATAGTAGTGGAGTGTGTGTGTGTATCATGACAATCTGAAAATGGCGGATGAAAGCGGATTGATTTAACTTTATCGTACAAAAATAATAATATCAAGTAAAGAAAGACACTATTACACAGGATGAATTTGCAGTCCAACGGGAATTTTTAAGGCTATTTCCACAGAGCGACTCGACACTATCGGCTAGTAGAAGGCTAGGTATTGTTTAAAGGTCTTTTTTTTGTTTTGTTTCTAGCAGGCTAACGGGCTAGCGGTAATGCTAGTGGATTAGCTGGTTAGCCTCCACTGTCAGGGGCTTGACTTTGCTGTTTTAAACCCACCATATGCTTTTCAGTAATAGAGCAGTTACAACTGAGCCTTGTGATGAAAATAAGCCCATTTTTAGGTTGAATTATATTAACATTACTGGTTCTCGGTCAAAAGTAGTGGAGCGTTGGCTCAAGCTAACAGCTTCAGAACTAGAGTAGCTTCAACTGCAATAAATGTCAGTTATCGGTCACAGCTCTTCACTGTTTATTTACTTCACTAGTTGCAGATAAAAAAATATTCGATAGCTTGGCTTTTAAAATGTGTTGTTTCGTTTTGATTTATTACCGGAGGAATGGGAAATTTGGAGCATTTAAACGGACTCTGTTGTCTGATCGTACTGCTAGTTTATATAATGATTGTGTCTCAAAGCCTAGTGAGCCTCCTACCAAGACAGCATTTAACTCCCTCCTAATGCCCAGAATGCTGTTAGATAGGCAGCTCAATGGGTTTTGTGACACATGAACCGGTTGCACCCGATTTCAGTCGGTTGCAGTTGATATCTTTTATTTATTTTTAAGAAATGTGTCTTGATAACTAACTGTTACATTTTCTGTGGAGCATTGTTTAACGTATGCTAGGTAGGTACTCAGTTGGTACTTTAAAGTTAAGTCGTTTTTCATAAAGGTTGGTGATTTGTTTAGTATTATTCCTGTCGTTCAAGTTGGTTTCACTAATGCAGTTATGCTCGCTGCACCTGAAGTCATTTATTACAGCGTCTGCAAGAAACGTGCGTAATTTATTTTATCCTTTCATTTTTTTTTTCAGAGCATGGAAGAGAAGAGTTCCCGTTATAGCAAACGCCTGGTAAGTTTCTCATGTACTCAACAGCTAATATGTGCACAAATTGCTGTCTGGGGACGTTTGTATGTAGTTTTAACCGAGCTGTAACGGCGTTATACCGTCGACAGCTGGCGCTCTTGGCCTGACGTTACACCCGAGGGGTTTGTTGATATTACAGTGAACACACGCCTGAGGGAAGAGACTGTCAAAACCTCATTCTCATGTGTTTACACTGCCTTATCGTCACATAGACTGTGCCACAGCAGCAGTAAAATAATAAATGGGCTTCTTTAATATTTACTTTAAATGGGGATCCACCCTTTCTGATGTTCACTTGGGACAGAAAGCTCTGGTGGAGCATTTGAAACTAAAGATAAGGAACGTTTGGATGAACATACGTCCTCTATTTCCTGGACATGTCCTGGCTGGGATTTCTAAGTTGCCTGAAATGTCCGGAAAAAGAGGATGTATGGTCACCCTTGGATTTTTGTGGGAAAATGCTGGTGAGTTTGAATTTGAGCTGGAATTGGTTTTGTGAAAATACGACTCGAGTTAACCATTGGTCTGTAAATGTTTAAGTCAAAGTGTGTTGTAGTAAAAGATTATATTGTATTAATGCGAATTAAGCAGAAATGGCTTTTGCATTTCTATGTTAATCTGAGTATTGTTTCTTCATCGTCTTATTTGGTATTCTGTTTTCAGCGGACTGGCACGCGACGGCGTTACCAAGATGATGGCATTTCAGACGATGAAATCGAAGGGAAGAGGTCCTTTGACCTTGAAGAGAAGCTCCAAAGTGACCGATACAACTCGGATCTGGTCAAAATTATGGATGGGAAAGGTGTGTGCTAAACTTTGCATGTTGTTTAGTTCCTGCACTGACTTATGGCGAGCTCCATGTGCTGAGTTTCAGTTCCTCTTATCCTAGCTAAACCATATTGAGAGTTTTCTTTGCCACTGCCACCTATGATATGGTTATGGAGCATCGTGTTCTGTTAAGCTGCTTTGAAATGTTTTGCATTGTAAAAACTTGCATATTTGGAGATCCATGTTAACCGTGTATGGTGTTCTTTGCAGACTTCACCTTGGAATACATCCAACGGGAGGGACTCCGGGACCCCATTATCTTCAAGAAAGCAGATGGTCTTGGCATAAAGTATGGCTTATTTCATCATGCCAGTGTTTGGAGTCAGTCAACTCATTTGACACTTATCAGCTCTTTATATTATCTGTCTTTTGTAGGATGCCTGACCCAGACTTTAGTGTCAGTGATGTGAAATTGTTTGTGGGTAAGAACAGAAGTTTTTGTTCCTCTATCACTCTCTCATGCCTTCAACATCTTTATTATCAGTGACGCCTGCTAACGTTTCCTCCCCTACCTTAACTCTGATAGGCAGTCGCAGGATGGTTGATGTGATGGATGTGAACACTCAAAAAGGCATTGAGATGTCAATGGGGCAGTGGAGGAGATACTACGAGACGCCGCCTTCTGAACGTGAAAAACTCTACAATGTGATCAGCCTGGAGTTCAGTCACACAAAACTAGAACATCTAGTCAAGAGACCTACCTCGGTATGTGCACACGCAATTATTGTCAACTGATATTTATTTTTTTTGAGAAATACTGATGGCACTATTGGATATTGAAAAAGAAGAATGTCTTATCAAATAATAGTAAAACTAATACAATAATGAAAATAATAAAATTAAATGATTAAAAATAATAATAAATGATTCAAATATCAAAGTAGCCCTGGAGGGTTATCAAAATAAGATGCAATAAAAGCAGATGAAGCATTGGCATTATTGAAGCAAATTTTATGATTGTTGTTGTTAGTTGTCTTGTCAGGATATACATTTTCAGTTGAGCTTAACAAAAACATTCATACCTTTTTGTGTGCAAAACAGTTTATGTCTTAGCTTGTGTTTTCATTAGGTTGATATGATTGACTGGGTGGACAACATGTGGCCACGGCATCTTAAAGAAAGACAGCGAGACTCCACCAATGCCATTATAGAAATGCAGTACCCTAAAGTACAGAAGTAAGTTGTTTTGTTTATTCATACAATTTAATTGAAGTTTTTTTGTTTGAACACTAGGGCAACATTAACTTGGTTTATGAAGGTTGATCATACCAGCCATGTGTTTTTCAGGTATTGTCTGATGAGTGTCGAGGGATGCTTCACAGATTTCCACATAGACTTTGGCGGCACATCAGTCTGGTATCACATCCTCAGGGGAACGAAGGTGAGTGCTGTCTTAAAGGTACAACACTGTGTAGTGTGCTGACAAAGAGGCTGAGTTCAGAATGAAATACTCGCTTACTCGTTGCATGTTTAATTTAGTGCTAGTTCATGGAGTTCTAATTGTCATGGGAAATATTTAGCAAAATTAATCCAATTTAGTCTAAAATGTCTTAACATTGTCTAGTCTAATTAAATAAGTCATGAAAGCTATCATGGCTGTAATCAGAGATTATCTTACTATAGGGAGATGAGAGGGTCTGTATTACTTACTATTGGAGAAAGCGTAACGGCTAACTTGGATCACGTGTCCCTTAATGACCAATCACATTACAGCCTTGACGTCATTGAACTTCAGTCAGAGTTGTGCGACACTGTCGCCGTTTACGGATACCATAGAAATTAATGAGAAGTGCCGTAAGCTGAATCTCAGCTGTCGCAAAAAAAATCAGTGACTTTTCTCATAAAACTGCATTTTTTTGTGGTAAACTCTAAAAATTGTTCAGTCCAAAAGTATTGTTTAGTGTAAAACATGTTGAAGATTAGCAGATAGGCTGTCGATTCATTAAATGATAAGCCGTTTCCTCTAAAAAGCCGTTTATTCAGCCCTGTGAAGCCTCTCCTCCATTGACATCCATTCTAAAAAAAACGGCCTCTGGTCTCCTTTCCCACGTACTGCCAGCCCGGAAGCGTTAGCTTTAGCCGTCACGCTTTTTCGGCTAATGGTTGCAGGCTTGCCTTCTATCTTATCGACCTCAAACTTTTGACCAGTAGCATAGTTAGAGTTTTGTGCTTTCTTGGTACTTCAAACCATTAGATGTGCGAGAATCTTCTTTCTCAGCTCTAATTGCTGTCGGGCTGTTTGATCATGTTGGATCATCCTCTCCTTCTCAAATCCTCTTGTTCTCCATAATTGCGCCATTTATGAACTTTTCGAACCTATGTGTCAGTCAGCTCGTCTGGTGTTTCATAATTGCCTGTCCTTATTGACCTTGTTGTTCTGAATGATCTCAGGTGTTCTGGCTGATCCCGCCCACACCTCAGAACCTGGAGCTCTATGAGAACTGGGTGTTGTCAGGGAAACAGGGTGACATCTTTCTCGGCGATAAAGCCACGATGTGCCAACGGATTGAACTGAAGCAAGGCTACACATTCATGATCCCCTCAGGTACACATGCTTATCATGCATTAAACGCTTCAGCTAGGAATCTCCCAGGTTTTCTAGGACCAAACCACTGTGTCTGTGTGTGTAGGGTGGATCCATGCAGTTTACACTCCAATGGATACTCTGGTGTTTGGGGGAAACTTTCTGCACAGCTTTAACATTCCCATGCAGCTCAACATTTACAACATTGAGGACCGCACACGGGTGAGCACTCAAACAAGCTCTCGATTATTCCGTTGATGCCCATTTGTGAACTTTTTCTGACTGTCTCTGTGGTTTATGCAGGTCCCTGCTAAGTTCCGCTACCCTTTCTACTTTGAGATGTGCTGGTATGTGTTGGAGCGTTACTTGTACTGTCTGACCAACACATCTCACCTCACACCTGAGTTCCAGAAGCACTCACTGGGCATTGGTCAGTGCACAAACCATAAATGTGTACGATAACATATCAATACAACCGTAATTACATTGGCACATCTGTTTTGTGCTTCACAGGGCTAAAGAAGGAGGATGTGATTAAACAAGGAGGCTTTAATGGTCAAGAAGAAAATGTAGTGGAAGAGGAGGAGCAGATGGTGAAGGAGGAGCCGGAGGAAGAGGCAGCATCTCCTGCTCGTCCAGGGGTGAAAGTTCACCTGACACCCTTAGAGCTGGAAGGACTTTGGGAATTACTGCTCAAGTTGGAGGAATTGCCAGCACACAAGAAATGTGTTCCAGCAGGCATCAGAAACGCCCCAGCACTACTCAGTGACATACGGGTGCAAACATAACACCATGTGGCCACATAAATATAGTTGTTTTTTTTTTGTTTTGTTTTTTTTGGTAACAAGCTCATTTCTCTATTTTTCTTTCTGTCCCAACAGAAGCTGCTAGAGGAACATGCCAATGATAACCCCAAACTGTCTTACACTGGAAAACCAATCGTCAAATGGCCCAAAAGGGTAGGTTATACACTATGACCACCGTCCGTACAGCATGTACAGATGTAGTGAGTTGAAGTAAAAATGTGTCTGCTTCTGTCTAGCCCTCGTGGTATGAGCCGCCGCCGCTGCCTCTGTCTCTGCTGTACCGCCCGCGTTCTCCCGGCTCAGCCCCCGTGTTGCCGCCAGTTCCTCGACCCGTGAAGCCGTCTTCCTCCATCTCGGCTCTGAGACGCAGACGTGTGCGCTGCAAACGCTGCGAGGCCTGTCTGCGCACCGAGTGTGGCGACTGCAACTACTGTAGGGACATGAGGAAGTTTGGAGGACCAGGCAGACTCAAGAAGAGCTGTGTTCTACGTCAGTGTCTTGCAGTGAGTATCTGTGTTCAGTGTTAATGTCTAAATGTTTTAATGTCAGATGTTTTTTAGTGTTAGAAAATTTGGTCAACGTTTTGTCCATTACATATATGCTACCTTTCAAAAGTGTGGGGTCCGTAAGATTTTTTTTTTATTATTTAAAGAAATGTATACATTTATTTAGCAGGAACACAATGATTATTGAAAAGTGTCAGTAATGGCATTTATAGTCAAAGATTACTATTTCAAATAAATGCTGTTCTTTCCTAAAAAAAAATGTTGTTTCCACAAATATTAAGCCGCACAATTGTTTTTAGCTTTGATAATAAAAAATCAGCAGCAAATCAGCATATTAGAATGATTTCTGAAGGATCATGTGGCACTGATGACTGAAGACTTACAACTAGAAATAATATTCAAATATAGCATATTAAAATGGAAAACTGTTATTTTAAATGGTAATATTTCATAACATTACTATTTTTACTGTATGTGTTTTTTAATAAAAAAAATGCAGCCTGAATTGAGCATAAGAGACCTTATTTCAAAAACAAATGTATCAACCCCAACATTTTGAATGGTAGTGTATATAAAAAATTGACTTATTCATTAATTAATGAATGAATACAGTTTGACAATGTTGTCAAATGTTGCCTGAAGCAAAGCATTGTCAAGAAAAACTAAAAACAAAACCATAAATTGTGTAAAAATGAACTCTGTACTATGTTAGAGAGTGTTGTATCTCACACTTGTGTTGTGTTTCTAGCCGGCGCTACCTCTTACTGCAGTATGTGCCACATGTAAGGAGGGCTATCAGGAGTCTATAGACTCTGAGTCCGTCCAAACGCTCATGGAATGCTCCGAATGCGCTCAGATCACTCATCCAGAATGTATAAAGGTACATGTACGTGTCTGTCCCACATCTTGTTTGTATGGAATTAGCTGTTATATGTTAATACCACGTGTATATTGCAGGTGCCCGGTGAGGGTATTATTAATAAGGACCTTCCCAGTTGTTGGGAATGTCCAAAATGTGTCCAGGGCAAGAAAATAGAGGTATGCTTTCTGGAAACTTTTGCCATTTGTCTTTTTTTTTTTTTTTTTTTTTTTTTTT
>NW_015551052.1:186801-191053 GCF_001515605.1 Sinocyclocheilus anshuiensis
TGATGTCCTCCTGTCGTGGAAGAGGGGTACGACGCCGGGGAGGTGGCCGAGGGGGAGGTCTGAGAGAAAGAATGGAGATGGAGGTTGAAAGAGATGACTCTGTGGAAGAAGAACAGGAGGAGAGGAAAGAGAACGGACAGTATAATGGTAAAGAGAACCGTCCTCAGAAACGAGGGGGTAAAACTGGTGAAGACGAGAATGGAGAAAGCCATCGAAACGGAGAGAGCGAGGGGAGCAGTGAGGGAGGAGAGGCCACTCCATCTGACACTTCTATGGTGCTAAATGATGATGTCGGAGGCCAGGGGTCCTGCGTCACAGTGACATTACAGCCATCGAGGGGTAGGCGCGACCCTAGCGCCATTGTTCCTAAACTGGAAGCCAACTTGTCTCCTAGAAGCCTTCCGCAAAACCACAAAGCCCTGCTCCATCCCCCACTGCGAAACGGTGCCCCTCGCTCAGACAGTCCTCATTTGCCTGCAGACAGATTGCACGTAAACAAATCACATGCTCTTTCATCATCACCGCACACTCTGACCAGAAGTGCATCCAAACACTCACACATGGTGCGGAGTCTGAGATCAAACTTTAAAGATTCCCCTCACCGGCTGACTCGAGAGAGAATTGGGAAAAAGACTCGATTGGAAAAGGCGAAATCCTCCGACTCTTGTCCCAGTTCCACCTTGCGGCCCTCAGCGGAGCAGAACGGAGGGAACGAGCCAGGCTGGGAGAGAGAGGTTTGGGTGTCCGTGTTCCGCTACTTGACTCGTGCGGAGCTGTGCGTTTGCATGGCTGTTTGCAAAACAAGTCATCCTGTTTAAACAGGCCTTTGCTTGACTCACTCTTTAGATGATAATTGGATCTAAAGACTAATTGTGTAATTTTTTTTTTCTCCCCTGAAGTCTTCCAGTAGTAGTGAGGAGGAGACAGACAGCAGCGTGTCCAACGGCAGTCGCTTGTCTGGTCCTCCAGCTAAGCGGGCATACAGAGAGGGGATTGGGGTGGGGGGTCTGCGTATAGGGCGCAAAGGTCGCCCGCCCCTCTCCCTCTCCTCCCCGCCTCTTACCCGCTCCAGACGACAGCCGCCCCCTTCCCAGAGACTCCTGCTGCAGCACCAGCAGAACAGGAGGAGAGCGGGAGCGCTGGAGTTACAGCTCAGGAAAAGGGTAAGTATGCAAACAGGTGCACATACAGTACATGTGTTTTACAGATGATGTTGCTTTCCATTCATTAAATTTACATTTGTTGGACAAGAAAGTTACCGACCCAAACCTTTGAATGGTAATGTAAGGTTTTTTATATGTGATAGAAAGAAGTCTCTTATGCACATCAAGGCTGCATTTATTTGATGGAAAATACTGTAAATCAATTAAATATCATTACAATATAAAATAACTGTTTTCTATTTAAATATATTTTAAAATGTAATTTATCCCTGTGATCAAAGCTGAATTTTCAGCATCATTACTCCAATCTTCAGTGTCACGTGATTCTTCAGAAATCATTCTAATATGCTCATTTGCTTCTCAAGGAACAATTCCAGTTATTATAAATGTTAAAACCATTGTGCTGCATATTTTGTGGAAATTTCACCTCTTACACCTCTTCTCACTTAAATCTGATTTCAGATTTACTTGCCCATTAATTTCACGTAAAACATAAATGACTTCGGTTGGCTTGATGCTCCCTTTTTGTCTCAAGTGGCTAGTGCCAAATTAAATTGCAATGTGAATCTGGCTTTATGATGATTGTCAAACTCTCTCATGTAATGCATGTTTGATTTCTTATTGTCTTTTGCAGATAAAATTAGAAAGGAATAAAATCCTCCAGTCGGTGAGTGTTTTGAGCCTATAACATTTGCTTCCCTCATCGCAGCACATCTGTAATCCTGCTTTTACCATTCTCACACGCTCTCGGCTGTGCTTTCGTTCTCTCTATTGTCTCTCAGACCCGTTCGTCTGTCTCTCTTTCTCCAAAGCTCCTGCGTCAGCGGAGTCTGGAGAGAGGGAGTGTAGTCAGAGCGGGACCCGGACGGAGCATTTCCCGTGGCCGAGGGATGTCCTCCTGTCGCGGAAGAGGGGTACGACTCCGAGGCGGTGGCCGAGGGGGAGGCCTGAGAGAAAGAATGGAGATGGAGGTTGAAAGAGATGACTCTGTGGAAGAAGAACAGGAGGATAGGAAAGAGAACGGACAGTATAATGGTAAAGAGAACCGTCCTCAGAAACGAGGGGGTAAAACTGGTGAAGACGAGAATGGAGAAAGCCATCGAAACGGAGAGAGCGAGGGGAGCAGTGAGGGAGGAGAGGCCACTCCATCTGACACTTCTATGGTGCTAAATGATGATGTCGGAGGCCAGGGGTCCTGCGTCACAGTGACATTACAGCCATCGAGGGGTAGGCGCGACCCTAGCGCCATTGTTCCTAAACTGGAAGCCAACTTGTCTCCTAGAAGCCTTCCGCAAAACCACAAAGCCCTGCTCCATCCCCCACTGCGAAACGGTGCCCCTCGCTCAGACAGTCCTCATTTGCCTGCAGACAGATTGCACGTAAACAAATCACATGCTCTTTCATCATCACCGCACACTCTGACCAGAAGTGCATCCAAACACTCACACATGGTGCGGAGTCTGAGATCAAACTTTAAAGATTCCCCTCACCGGCTGACTCGAGAGAGAATTGGGAAAAAGACTCGATTGGAAAAGGCGAAATCCTCCGACTCTTGTCCCAGTTCCACCTTGCGGCCCTCAGCGGAGCAGAACGGAGGGAACGAGCCAGGCTGGGAGAGAGAGGTTTGGGTGTCCGTGTTCCGCTACTTGACTCGTGCGGAGCTGTGCGTTTGCATGGCTGTTTGCAAGAGTTGGTACAAATGGTGAGTACACAATTACCACACCACACTTGGGGAAAAAAAACTTATTTTGTGTTGTTATTAATAATAGTAATTCTTCTTCTTCTTCTTCTTCTTCTTCTTCTTATTCTTATTATTATTGTTCTTTTTAATTCTTTTTTTTTTTTTTAAGAAATGTATCGTGTATGTTGTACTTTATTTGTATATCCGTGCATATTTTTAAAATAAATGATAACAATAGCTATTGTAATTTCACTGTTAAAAAATTATATTTAATTATTTTTACAGTACAACTAATAAATATGGCTGTCTCTATTTTTTTAACATTAAGCCATCAAGCTTTTATTTTGGTGGAAAAATGAAGGGAGACCTTAAAGCTTCTCTTTACATTGACAGTGGGCAGTTTGTATGTTTATCTCATTACAATTTTGGGAAAATGGTTGCTGCATTTTCAAGTGCACATAAACTGATGTAGAAATGGAATATGTGTAGAGCAGCCATTAAAGTGAACCGAGCCACACTGAGATACTAAAAACACTGGCTTATGATCTGCTCATGTGTAAATAAACGCAGTGCCACGCTTTTCTCTGAAACATGCAGTGAATGTTATTTTATTGAATCACAATCACATTTGATAATTAGGTGATTTGATCTTTTTCTTATTAATTGTGCAGCTCTACAAATACTTCTCTGCAAAAAATGTGGTCTTAACATGTTGCTAAGATAACAGCATGCCAATCTAATCATAAACATACTGCATACACATTGTATAAATTAGTCATTAATATCTTTCGGCATTGCATGAAATGTTTATTTATAATCAACATTTCCCTCTCTTTGTTGGCCATCTTGGATTTTTGATGCAATGCATTCTGGAATTACTTTCATCAGGAAGTATACACTTGATGCTGCATCAGAATTTTGCCCAGACAAGATATCTTGCCCATGATGCCTTTAAATGTTACCTGTGAAGGCAGCTCACTAGGCTTTGGAACAGAGCAAAGGTGTGTGTGTGTGTGTGTGTTCTAATACAGTGGTGTGATTATAGGGGCTGTGACAAGCGTTTATGGACGCGGATCAGTCTGAGCCGCTGCCGCTCTATAAGTCCTCAGGCCCTCACGGGCATCATCAAACGGCAGCCTGTCACACTGGACCTCTCCTGGGCCAACATCTCCAAGAAGCAGCTCAGCTGGCTCATCAACCGCCTGCCAGGTGCCTGTTCTCACATCACCACTGCATCTGTTTTTATACACTACATTTTATGATATGACTCACAGGCAGCTCTCTCACAGGCCTTAAAGACCTGGTGCTATCAGGGTGTAATTGGGCGTCAGTCTCAGCACTGAGCTCTCCAAGCTGTCCTTTACTGCGCTCTTTAGACCTGAGCTGCGCCGATGGCGTCAAAGATGCA
>NW_015551052.1:191215-197420 GCF_001515605.1 Sinocyclocheilus anshuiensis
GAACCCACCAGGTAATCCTAAGACAGCTCAACTGTTATTTATCGCTATTTCTTGTATTACATGAAAATAGGGATGTGCTATATTGACAAATATTTCAACAATATTATTTTCAATATTTTCTGGGATGTTGGCGATAATGATAATTAGACAGTATTTAGCGGAGTGTGTTTTTGTGCTGGTGCCATGGCTGGTTTAGGCCTGTCATGAACAGCTGACTGCCAAAGCTTGTCATTATGTGCAGTGGTCAGTTCACAGCAGTATTTCAAATTTCCACTACAAGGCACTATTTTGTCCCCTAAACTAATTTCGAAGGACATTTTAAGGGCATTTTTTAAATACTTTATTGCATGTATGCATCATATTTTGTCAAGTTGTTATTTTTAACATTAATTTCAATTAGAATAAGACCCTGTTACAAATAAAACAAGGCCTTATGTCTTTCATGGGACGAAGAGGATTAAGTAAGTAGTAAGTACAATTAAAATGAAATCAACAAAATCCATCTTTGCACTGCAGCGGTGACACAGAAGGTGCATCTGGAAAAGCATTTATTTACAGACTGTTTAATGCAGCTCAAAAGTGGGTTGCACGCATTTACAACTACATTTAAAAAAAAAAAGTAATTTTTAATTATGAAATGGTTTTAAGAAAATGAATACTTCAAGTATGAAACACAAACCGCTAGTGGGTGGTGGCAAGTCACTGTTTTAAAGGAATAGTTCACCCAAAAAAGAACATTTGCTGAAAATTTACTCCATCTCAGGCCATCCAAGATGTAGGTGAGTTTGTTTATTCATGAGAACAGAATTGGAGAAATTTAGCACTACACCACTATCTCACCAGTGGATCCTCTGCAGTGAATGGGTGCCTTCAGAATGAGAGTCCAAACAGCTGATAAAAACACGATAATCCACAGGACTCCAGTCTATCAAGTAATGTCTTGTGAAGTGAAAAGCTAAATGTTTTGCAAATTGTTTTTTAAATCTGTTCCAATGAAAGAAGAAACTTGTCTGGAATGGACTGAGGGCGAGTAAATTTCAGCTAATTTTCATTTTTGGGTGAACTATTGTTTTTTTGTTTTTTGAGTAATTTGTTCATATCATTCATTCAGCTGGCTGATTCATTTGGTCATTGAATCATTTTTTAAAATTGATTTGTTCAGATTCCTTCACTACTGAAGCACCCCTATGTTGCTTGGAGATGACACAAAAGCTCAAGAAAGCTTGTCATTTTTACTGATGTGCAAACTGAAATGATAGTAAGCGATGCATATTGCACGCCCCTACTTGAAACCTATGTGTCTGTGTGTCCATAGCCAGTGACAACCGTTCCCAGATGAAGAACATGCAGTGCTTGTGGCTGTGCGGTCTGGAGGTGACCGAAGCCACGCTGAGGCTGATCATCAGACACATGCCTCTGCTCACTCGTCTGGAGCTCTCGCATTGTCCCATCACAGATGGTGCTCTCAACCTCCTCAGCGCCGTGGGCTCCTCCACACGCAACACACTCACACACCTCAACTTAGCAGGTACGCAGACACACGCCAACCCATTTACAGCTCTCAACTAAGGAGTCTAAACGTTAAACATGAATGAAAAAACGTCCCTGTTTGATGTTATCAGGTTGCAGCCGCCTGACAGACCGGTGTCTGGTGTACCTGCGGCGCTTGTCCTGTCTCTCCGTACTGGACCTGCGCGGCTGCAAAGGGGTCTCGCGGCAGGCGTGCGAAAGCTTTATCTCCGAGCTGTCTGTCAATGCCCTCTACTGCCTATCAGATGACAAGCTCATCCAGAGGATATCGTAAAACCCGCCCTCCTCAGGGAGAGAGAGACTTTGTGAATATTTGTGTGACTGAGAAGGAACGCAGAGTCTGTCTGCATGTGTGAGTGATGGTTTCTGTAGGTCTGTAGGGATGCTCTCTGTTTGACAGAGGACCGGGTTTCATGTATAGCGGCTTAGGAGGGAGGAGCTCGAAGCATCCAGGGCTGAGCTTATGTATAAATAGGTCTGGGTGATGAGTATCCTTTTGTAGTTAACTATTTCTCTTTGTTCTGTGTTCACACAAACACTGCAATTGGCAATCAGATCAGTTCTCAGGCCTGTCATGCCATGGGCTCTTCAATTAAAGAGATCAACAGGTGCTATTCCTTTACAGTTTGATTTCTATTTCAGAGCAGCTTTCTGTCTGCTTTTAAAAACCTTTGCTTCTACTGCTGAACGATACTCTAATGCATTGTCCAGATCCTGTCATCTTGATGCAGATCCATTTATCCTCAGTAGTGTGGAGGTTTTGCATTGCATTTCTTTTATTTTTTTTTCCCACTCATCCCCTTAAATGTCATTTTACTTGAGGAATACCTTTTTGTTCTTAATTCCTCTCCCTCCTTAATACCTGAGAGTATAGAGATATATAAATATATAAACACCCTTGTGTAAATGTATTCCTCTCCTGTAGTATGACAGAAAGAATCCTGTAGCATTATAATTATTTTCAGAAGCTTTTTCACTTTTTTTTTTTCTTTTTCAAGAAAATAAAAATAATGGTACAAATGTGAGCTTGAATTGATTTGAATTAATTGGAGATGCTGAAATCTGAAGTTGTTTTATTGAAAATGTTTACAATATGTTCTTACTTGGTTAAGTGATTAGCTAAATGCTAAATTGGTTTAGATGACTTACAACACTGGATATAAATTAATGTGTCCAATGGCTATTAAGACCTAGCCATATAATGCACATGATAATTTATTTATTCATTATAGAATTTTGGCAGCCAGTCCTTTAGCGAACGAATGTCTTCATTCAACCATCAACAGGTAAAAAGATTATGGTTTTCATTATTCCTGCCTAGTGTAAAAATCTGATTTCAGAAGACTGTGCTCAGGTGTGTTTCTAAACTCAGTATATCCTATTCTGATGTAGTCTGATCTTAAAATAGTTCATAAATTTAGCAATATGCTATTCAGATTCTGTCTGGGTTTTAAATGAGTTTGTACATTCAGGACATAATGTTGTCTGATCTCAGATGAGTGTATAAATTCAGCACATGATCCTGTCTGATTGAAGAATCCCTGTCTGATGTTATTTGGTCTGGGATAAATATCTGCTTCTGATGCTGTGGTCATGATGCCGTCTGATTTCAGATAACTATCATTTCAACTGTTGCTCTTTGATCTCAGTTGAGTTCATGAATTCTGTATATGATGCTCTCTGATCTCAGAAAGGTGTACAAACGCGGCTCACCCTGGTCTAATGCAGAGTTCATTAGTACAACCCATGTATTTTAAGGTGGTTTTATAAATTCAAAACATGGTCTGCTGCAGTCTGATCTCAAATGTTCATAAATTCAGCGACATGCCTTTCTGATTCTGTGGCTGGTCTTAAATGAGTTTATACATTTAAGACACAATGCCATCTAATCTCAGATGAGTTTAGAAATGTAGCACATGATCCTGTCTGATCTCATAAGGGTTTCCCTTGTCTGCCTTAATGTGATTTGATCTCAGATCAATTCTGTTTCTGATGCTATTTGATCTCAGATCAGTTTACAAATTCTGGTGCATGATACTGGTTCATCTCAAATGAGTTTATAAATTGTGCTCATGATGCCGTCTGGATTCAGACAACTAGAATACAATGCTGTCTGATCTCAGATGAGTGTATAAACTCACATGATCCTGTCTGATCTCAAAGGTTTATGAATTCACATCCCTGTCTTATGTTATTTAATGTCAGATAAATGTTTCTGATGCTAAGTTTAAAAATTCAGCATGATTCTGTCTCATCACAAATAGAAGTCATGCACTCTAAATTTTAGATAACTTGATGCACCGTGATGCTGATCTCAGTTGAGTTTATAAATTCTGTCTGATCTCAGAAGAGTTAATGAATTTACCACATCCATCTGACATTATTTGATCTTTAATACAATTTTTTTTCATGTGGTCTGACCTCAGGCGAGCTCATCTCCGCTCCATTTATAAATTGCGGTTATGATGCACTATGAAGTTTTTAAATTCAGCATGTGATGTTATCTGATCTCAGTCGAGTTGATATATTCTGTACATGCTGCTGTCTGACGTCAGACGAGCTACGTTCATTCTCCATAAGCGAAGGCGCTCGAGGAGGGTATCCGCAGCCAAGCCTGCATCCGATGCATTTTCACCTGATTCACATGGATGGAAATTAGGCCTCTGCTCGCTTTCCGCGGTGGGTTATCTGCATTTCCCCACCGGTTCAGTACAGCCCGGTCGGAATATAATGGAAAGCTGTCCTTTTCCCAATCAGAGGATAGTGTTAACATCATGTGTCAGCGAGCTCCAGCAACACTAGCCTGCTGAGGAGGATGTTGGGAAGCTATCTGCTAACGCAAGGATGCTTTACTGCAAATAAACCTCTAACTCATCCGTGCTCTCGAGTTTACCTCTTTTAACGGAGCGCCGCTCAATTTAACCGATCAATTTTCAACTCTTTTAGCCTCGAAGAGGATATTTGATAAAGACTTGCAGAGATTTTGACTTAGCTTCGCTAGCTAAGCAGCTGTTGGCTTGACTGTCAGTGGATATTTTCAGCAAACGGGAGATTTTACAGCAAAACAACGCTCGAATTAGACCGGTAATGAGTGTAAATGAGACCTCTGGAGCCCGGAGGGAATGAATTCAGTGAGCAGATTAAACGACACGTTTTATCAAATGAAATAAACGCTTGTGTATCTGTTTAGATGCAAAGGTGGCCGCAACCCAACAAACATTTCCTAAAAACCTACTCGGCGACCAAAAATAAAACGTAACCACGTAAAATAAAATCTAAACTGAAAACTTAAATCAAGCATCACTATTGAAATGGCTGAAGAGGCGTTTCCTTTACATTATCTGGTGTGGAACAATCAGTTTCACGAACTGGACCGAGAGCTTCAGAAAAAGCAGGTACATGGAGTGGTTTAAACTATTTAGTATCTTAATGAATAATTAGTATCTTTTTCCTCTCTAAAGCCGTGTGTTGTGTGTGTTACAGCATGACATTGAGCGGCTGGACCCGCGCGGGCGCACACCGCTCGAGCTGTCCGTGTGTCTCGGGCATCTGGAGTCCTCGCGCGTGCTTCTGAGACACAGCGCGGATCCCACACACAGCAACACACAGGGCTGGACAGGTACAGCTTCACACACTGATCAGCCCTTCCGTCCTTTACCCGTGCAGTTCCCAAACCCCGCGTGACTTTACTCAGTGGAAAACAAGAGAAGAGATGGGCTTTTATGATGTTCTAAAGCTAGTTGGATTCCATGCATTTGACCTAAAAAAATCACACTATGAAAAATATGCATATAAATAATTTTTAAACCATTTTTTTTTAAATCCGTAAACTAAATATTATAAACAACATTGTAACTATTTTCCAAAAAATATTAAGGAGCTCCAACAGTTTCCAACATTCAGAATCAGAATCAGAAAGAGCTTTATTGCCAAGTATGTTTGCACATACAAGGAATTTGTTATAGTGTCACAAGTTTCCAGTACATGGAGACAACAACAACACGCAGATAATAAAAATAAGATGTGAATAAAATACACATGCATAAATATAAACCACAAAAAAAAAAAAATTTGTATGTACAGGTGTGCTATAGATAGAATAGGAATAGAATAAAATAAAATAAAGTTGTAGGGATGTACTAGGGTTTAGGGTGATAAATAAGTATAAGGTTATTGCACATACTTTAATTGCACAATGGGAGAACATTAACTGTTCATGAGGTAGATTGCCTGGGGAAAGAAACTGTTCTTGTGCCTGGCTGTCCTGGTATTCGGTGCTCTGTAACGCCGACCAGATGGCAAAAGTTCAAAAAGGAGATGGCTTGGATGTGATGGATCCAGAGTGATTTTCTGAGCCCTTTTCCTCACTCTGGATGTATACAGTTCTTGGAGGGTAGGCAGGGGGGCACCAATTTATTTATTGATAATAAATCGGCATATTATAATTTCTGAAGGATCGCGTGACTGATGAAAATTCAGCTTTTCCATCATAGGAATAAATTATATTTTAAAGTATATTAAAATAGAAAACTGTTATTTTAAATTGCAGTAATATTTCACAATATTACTGTTTTAACTGTATTATTGGTCGCATAAATGAAGCCTTGATAAGCATAAGAGACTTCTTTAAAAAACAAAATTACTGATCCCAAACTTTTGAACGGTGATGTGTGTG
>NW_015551052.1:197480-203223 GCF_001515605.1 Sinocyclocheilus anshuiensis
GTGTGTATATATATATATATATATATATATATATATATATATATATATATATATGTATTTTATTTCGGTCTGTGCAGCTTAACCCACAAACATCATAATACTAATAGAGATTTTGTAGACACATTCCACTATACATCTTTGGAGGCATTTTCATGACCTTAAATGATAAAAAGTCACAAAATTGGAGAAAAACATGATAGGTTAGTTAACCAGTATTTCCAACAACTCAAAAAAATGAAATGTGTCAAAGTGATCTGCAACATAATATAAGGTTTAAGCTTAAAAAATGACACAAGCACCATAAAAATAGTCCATATGACTTGTAAAGCCATACTATAACTTTGTGTGAGGTGCAGACTGAGATGTAAGTTATTCACTGAAAATACAGCAGAATACAAGATTTCAGTCATTAGCTACTTATAAAAAGGCTCATACACATTTCAACACTGTACCATGTGCACGGTATTTTTGAATCCGACTGAGAAAATAGATGGATTCATGCATTTAAATGCTTAATTTTTTCTTCTTGATCATATTATTTCAGGGCTACACCACCTCTTTCATGCCAATCGAAATTCAATTTAAATCAAGCTCAATAAGAGCTCAATTGTGGCGTTTACATCAAGGCCTTTTAGTTCATTTGAGACATCAGTCCAATTATGGATTATTAATGGATTATTAGTGTGCATGTAAACATAGCTACCGTGGTATATCTCGGAATATACCACACAAGCTATGTTGATGTTGTTTTCATTTTTGGAGATTGACAGCCCCAGTCCCCTTTCTCTTTCATTATATTGAAAAGAGTTGCCTGGGATTCTGGAGAATATCTCTGTTTATATTCCTCAGGAAAAAAAAGAGTGTCTAATTTTCATTGTCCTTTAAGAACTTTTCCTTGTCTTGCAACATGTGCATCTTCAGTAAATCTCATTGGTGCACGGCGGTGGTGATGGCAGTGTTGAACTGTGTGTGCAGTTTTGCAGGAGGCAGTGAGCACTGGAGACCCTGAGCTTGTGCAGCTGGTCCTTCAGTACAGAGACTTCAGAAGAGCCACAGAGAGACTGGCTGGTATTCCTGAGCTGCTGAGCAAACTGAGACAGGTGATCCATATGTATACATACACCCTGACTGAAGATGCATTTGATATGCATCCATAAGACTTTTTTTATAAACCTATCAGGTACAGTATTGGTTTGATTTGCCATCCTCTTTCAGAAGGCATCCTAACATGTCGTCTTTCTTGCAGGCACAGGATTTCTATGTGGAGATGAAATGGGAATTTACTAGCTGGGGTGAGTTTGGAAAGACCCACAAACTCTTTCGCTTTCACTTCTGTCTCACCGTTGGCGAATTGTATCGTATTTATTTATTGATTATTAAATGTTGAATCTGTATCTGCCATTTTATACCCTGAGAAGCTGATATGGCAATAAATTTAAATAAAACCAAACAACAAACCAACCCACCATTGGCAAGCTATATGGCAGCTTTAACCGTTTCAGCACCACAGATGTGGACAGCTCCTGTGATCAGTTGCTTCTGACAGTCAGTTGTCGTTCTGTCTCAATTACTCAGTTCCTCTAGTGTCGAAAGTTTGTCCAAGCGATGTGTATCGTGTATGGAAAAGTGGTTCGTGTTTGAGGGTCGACACCACTTTATTGGGCTTTGAGCACATGACTTGGCTTAAGGGCCGACGCAGCTACATCTTTAAAGGTGGAGGTGAGTCTTCAGCACGCATTCATGCAGGATTCACACAGAGTTCAGTGCTTTGAGGTGGTTTGTGTGTTTTGCAGAGAGCGGGGCCATGGTGATGGAGGTGGACCACGAGAAGCAGGTGGTGTATACAGAACCGCTGTCTCTGTCTCTGCGGGACGCTCCCTCTCTACTCGCCGCCATGCTGCCCTCGCAGGAGAACACGGCCCAGAGACTCACCTCTCCTATAGTGTCCACTCATCTCAACACACGCAACATTGCCTTCGAGAGGTACAGGAAGAGGCTTTACCACAGATTTAATTAGTCTGTATGGAGTGCATTAGGGCATGGCCTGTTTTTCAGTGGCGCTGGTTCCGGAGATTTTTTTTTCCATTCATTTTTCCCATAGGGATTTTAAAAAAAGCATTTGTTAAAGTGTTATAAACCATGAACCAAACCAGTTTTTGGCCCATTCTTCCACAGAGTCTTCAAATCTTGAAGGTTCCATGGGCCTCTTCTGTGAACTCTGATCTTTAATTCTTATTTTCTGTTGGATTCAAGTCAGGTGATTGGCTGGACCATTCTAGCAGCTTTATTTTCTTTTTCTGAAACCAATTAAGAGTTTCCTTTGCTGTGTTTGGGATCATTGTCTTGCTGAAATGTTCAACCTTGTTTCATCTTCATCATCCTGGTACTGTAGGTGTTGGGACTGATTCTGAACCAGCTAATGTTAATTTCCACTGACTAGGGGCAGGATTGCTTTTTAATTACTGATAGATTTCAGCTGGTGTCTTGGCTTTCCATGCCTTTTTGAACCTCCCTTTCTTCATGTGTTCAATAGTTTTTCCCTGTGTCATTCCATTTTATTACACATAACTTAATTTCTGAACTTATTTGTTTTGTTTTCTTTGTATGTATGGATTACTTGGATTGTTACCAACATCTGGTGAAAATTTCATGTCAACAGCACCTTTAGAAATATATTTACTGAGAAATATAGGTGTAATATAGGTGTTCAATAATTATTTTACCCGCTATATATTATATAAACAAAAACTTTTATTTTGGATCTGATTAATCGCAATTAATCGTTGCCCAGCACTAAATTAACTACAAAAGTTTCTGTCCTGTTTTGACACCCCTCATCAGAACGCTTTGTTTGAATAGGCGTGGCAGATTGTAGACTCTGAAGTAAACGACCACTGCTATGATTGGCTAACAGTTGTGCATGTTTGACAGCGTACATTCCTCATGGACGCTGCTGTGATTTAGGTTAAAAATGCATAACTCAATACATATCAAGTGATCTGAAAGAAGAGACAAAGCAATAGTGATCACGTAATAAAAACAGTTACTCACATTTGTGTGGTGCGACATTACTGTCTGATCCAATATAGTCAACACCGCATCGTCTTTTAGTGTTAATCTTTCTGAAAATCCTGCGTCGAATTGTGCCTTGTTTGTAAACGAATCCGCTTTAAAATCAAGTGAACAATGGACGAGTTCTTACTGATGGATCTTTATTAAACCTATAGTGTCCACTCATCTCAACACACGCAACATTGCCTTCGAGAGGTACAGGAAGAGGCTTTACCACAGATTTAATTAGTCTGTATGGAGTGCATTAGGGCATGGCCTGTTTTTCAGTGGCGCTGGTTCCGGAGATTTTTTTTTCCATTCATTTTTCCCATAGGGATTTTAAAAAAAGCATTTGTTAAAGTGTTATAAACCATGAACCAAACCAGTCAGCTACGAGGAGAATCACAACATTACAAAGGTTTATTTGAAGCAAAAAAAAAACTTGGAAATCAGACAAAAAGACACGTACAAGACTTGATGTACTTAATGGCTTTAATGAAGGATTGCAAATAACATAATCAAATTAAAAACGATGGAGAAATATGCAACTATTCATTTAAGGTATATATATACAGCGGGTAAAATAAGTATTGAACACGTCACCATTTTTCTAAGTAAATATATTTCAAAAGGAGCTGTTGACATGCATTTTTCACCAGATGTCGGTAATAACCCAAGTAATCCACACACACAAACACACACACACACACACACACACGCACAAAAAAACAAAACAAATAATTTCAGAAATTAAGTTATGTGTAATAAAATGGAATGTCTCAGAGAAAAAGTATTGAACTACTGAAATGTATTTAATACTTTGTACAAAAGCCTTTGTTGGTAATGACAGCTTCAAGACGCACTGATAGATTTCAGCTGGTGTCCTGGCTTTCCATGCCTATTTGCACCTCCCTTTCGTCATGTGTTCAATACTTTTTCCCTTTGTCATTTCATTTTATTACACATAACTTAATTTCCGAACTTGTTTGTTTTGTTTTCTTTATATGTATGGATTACTTGGGTTGTTACCGACATCTGGTGAAAATTTCAAGTCAACAGCACTTTTAGAAATATATTTACTGAGAAAAATGGTGATGTGTTCAATACTTATTTTATCCGCTGTATGTGTGTATATATATATATATTTATTTATTTATTAAATGTTTTTTTCAAGTATATTGCAAAATATGCATATATACTGTAAACAAAAATTACAGTATTGTGACAGCATAGCGGTACCGACTCGATTACATCATTTGTGGTGCTTCATGGGAGTTGGCGTTCCTGCAAGCTTATTTGGATTTATTTTGTTCAGCACGACTCTGATTGGAGGAATTTTCTGTTCATGCATCATGGGTAATGTAGTTACCCATCACCATAGATTCAACTGTTAAACATGATTATTTTACAAATAAACTGAAATAATGACAAAGGATGGCTTAAGCAGAAGCATATATCATCGATTTAACAACCTTACGGGGTCATGAACTGCCTTTTTAAATTTTGTGTTGTTCTCTGAGGTCCACTTATAATGTTATCAAGATTTTTACCTTAAAAACATCATAAAGTAGAAGTAATAGGCTATTTTCTGTCCTGTTTTGACACCCCTCATCAGAACGCTTTGTTTGAATAGGCGTGGCAGATTGTAGACTCTGAAGTAAACGACCACTGCTATGATTGGCTAACAGTTGTGCATGTTTGACAGCGTACATTCCTCATGGACGCTGCTGTGATTTAGGTTAAAAATGCATAACTCAATACATATCAAGTGATCTGAAAGAAGAGACAAAGCAATAGTGATCACGTAATAAAAACAGTTACTCACATTTGTGTGGTGCGACATTACTGTCTGATCCAATATAGTCAACACCGCATCGTCTTTTAGTGTTAATCTTTCTGAAAATCCTGCGTCGAATTGTGCCTTGTTTGTAAACGAATCCGCTTTAAAATCAAGTGAACAATGGACGAGTTCTTACTGATGGATCTTTATTAAAAATTAAGTTCATCAAATGAAGTTTATCATTTGGTTTCTGTGTAGACATGTGTTTGCCGCTCTTGTCATTTGCCTACTAAATGCATTAATCGGTGGGCGGGGCTAAACAGGCAGTGATATAGAATCGGTGGGCGGGGCTAAACAGGCAGGGATATGGAATTGGTGGGTGAAGCTAAACAAGCAGCGATGTAGAATTGGTGGGTGGGGCTAAACAGGTAACGATGTAGAATTGGTGGGTGGGGCTAAACAGGCAACGATGTAGAATTGGTGGGTGGGGCTAAACAGGTAACGATGTAGAATTGGTGGGCGGGGCTAAACAGGTAACGATGTAGAATTGGTGGGCGGGGCTAAACAGGTAACGATGTAGAATTGGTGGGCGGGGCTAAACAGGTAACGATGTAGAATTGGTGGGCGGGGCTAAACAGGTAACGATGTAGAATTGGTGGGCGGGGCTAAACAGGTAACGATGTAGAATTGGTGGGCGGGGCTAAACAGGTAACGATGTAGAATTGGTGGGCGGGGCTAAACAGGTAACGATGTAGAATTGGTGGGCGGGGCTAAACAGGTAACGATGTAGAATTGGTGGGCGGGGCTAAACAGGTAACGATGTAGAATTGGTGGGCGGGGCTAAACAGGCAACGGTGTAGAATTGGTGGGCGGGGCTAAACAGGCAACGGTGTAGAGTTGGTGGGGGGGGCG
>NW_015551052.1:203307-204870 GCF_001515605.1 Sinocyclocheilus anshuiensis
GGTGTAGAATTGGTGGGTGGGGCTAAACAGGCAGCGGTGTAGAATTGGTGGGCGAGGCTAAACAAGCAGCGGTGTAGAATTGGTGGGCGGGGCTAAACAGGCAACGGTGTAGAATTTGTGGGTGGGGCTAAACAGGCAGCGGTGTAGAATCGGTGGGTGGGGCTAAACAGACAGTGATCTAGAATCAGTGGGCGGGGCTAAACAGGCAGTCGTTGATCTTCTGCAGAGGCGGTGTTTATCCACACTATTGCATCATAGAGTGGCACATTGATTCCACAAGCTGTTGTTTTGGTAGACTGGCTTTAATATAAGCTCGTTTTTAGTCTAACAAGAAAGTTTTGAGTTCTGAAACGTACAGGATGTTTGTGTAGTACAATGACCTCTTAAATGTCAAAAGATCAGGGGAATTTTGATTTCTCAGTTCGTGACCCCTTTTAAGCTCACAGTAGGTCTGTCTTTCAAGCTTTATATTTTAGCATTAAAATTCATTTTGTCTAGGTAGTGAGTTTTATAGTTTTTACCTCTGGAAACAACTGTTGTACATCTAATTCCCTGTTCTGTCTGACTCTAGAAATAAGTCTGGGATTTGGGGATGGCGCTCTGAGAAGACAGAGGTTGTCAGTGGATATGAAGCAAAGGTGGGTCCACTTTAAGAGGCATTCAGCTCTGAGCCTTGCTGAAAACACCTGTGCAGAGCATTGTTAATTTCGTTGACGAATAATTTTCTTCATAATTTTTAAGACTATAACGAACTAAAACTCTTTTTAAATGACAAAAAAATCTATTGACATTTTCGTCAACGCATTAAAAACGAGACGAAAATATTAGGGAGGGACGATTTGGGTTGAGATTCATTCGGAACGAATCTGCTGCGTGGTTCGGAGGTTAGATGCGTACATATGAACCGGCGGGACATAAGCTGACATACACTTGCTGCACGTCGCATAAAACGTTGTGGGAGTAAGAGAAGAGCAGACATATGGATAAATCTGACGACGCAAGAGAGAACTCAATTCAGTCTGGTTTTCTGAGCGCAGACACTGAAGCATACACACACAGAAAGCTCGCCTCACAGCGTGCGAGTACTCTTTCGCGTCGCATGAACGGAGAATTACACACAAAATTATGTTGAATTGTCTGCTTTGATGAGTATTCACATAAACACCATTGATTACGTCTTAAGTTAACGTAAACAGTAGGGAGAACGTGTATCAGTACATTGCATCCATTGCAGCTGTGCATTCGGTTTTAAAGGGATAGCAGCTAATTTAGTTGCTATTGTCCGAGTCTTTGATGTTAAAGGGGTCATATGATGCGATTTCAATTTTTCCTTTCTCTTTGGAGTGTTACAAGCTCTTGGTGCATAAAGAAGATCTGTAAAGTTGCACATGTGGTTGCCGCTCCTTCGTCGGATCCGCCGGCCGCGCAGTTCTCAACCCCGCCGCCCCAGCTCACTCTAGCCCGGCCTCAGCGCACGCTAAGCCGCAGCTTCCGCTCACGCTAGGCCGCCGTGTTTTTCGTTGTGAAAGCGAAACTACTTTGTTTGGTCTTCCAAAAGAGGAC
>NW_015551052.1:205227-222102 GCF_001515605.1 Sinocyclocheilus anshuiensis
ACCGATGAGCTTTGTAAAAATCGACGCGTTTCAAAAAGGCGGGGCATAGAGGAGAAACAATAATGTACAGTATGTAAAAAATGTGTTTTTTTTACTTTAAACCGCATAAACACATTTCATTACACCAAATACACAAAATAATGTTCTTTTTAGCAGCATCACATGATCCCTTTAATCAAGCAACAACAGAAAGACAGAAAATCACGCACTGCTCTTGACTGAAAAACTTTAGTAGCCCTAAAGATTAATCTACATTTATTTATAGAAATACATTTGTCTGCTTGAAAGAATGAAGAATATGGTAAACAAGTTGCTGTAAAGAATGCATAATTAGCCTATATAACGGTTGGTATTTCATTAAAAAGAAGACCATGTTCTTGTTCTTTGAGAAGTGGTTTTATTTCATTTTAACATAAAGGCATGTTGTGTGTCACCGCAGTTAAATCATGATAAAACCTTAATATCAAGCCTATATAATGAGTTTGGAAATGTTAGAGAAATGCTTAATAAATGCACTGTAACTAAACCCATTAGATTTCAGCCGACTAAACGTTTAGTCAACTAAAACTAAAAACAATTCAGATGACTAAAATATGACAAAAACTAAATGGCATTTTAGTCAAAAGACTTTGACTAAAACTAAATCAAAATTTGCTGTCAAAATTAACACTGGTGCAGAGGACAAAATGACCTCCCTGATTGTTTTTTATACTTACATAATTGTAGGTTTTCAGTGCCAGTAATGTGGAGTTAGTGACACGTTCTCGGACTGAACACCTTTCTGATCAGGATAAGTCTAGGAGTAAAGGTACTTAAACCCATACAAACAGAAAAATTATGCTGACAGTCAATTTAACTAAAAATACACATACATATAGTTTTTGTACATATACTCGAATGCATTTCCCTTTCTGTGCTGTCACCTTCCACTCTCTGTGCTTTCAGGATCTAGAACTCCTCTACAGTCGTTCCTTGGTATTGCTGAGCAGCACATCTCTAGTACTGGGGTGAGTGTGATCACTGATCGGTGCATATCATTTCAGTTCAGTTGCATATGATCTTATTTTTAATTTAGAAGTTCAGTATATTTCGTTTTTTGTTTTTTTTACATTTACGAACTAAACAAATGTTAAAATTACCTCACAAAACTATAAATTAAAAATATATAAGAACTAAATTAACACAATATTTAAATTTATTGATTTGAAAATGTTAATGATTAATATAATCATTAAAAAAAATAGCCTGAACCATATATAAAAAAATGAACATATATGCCACCATTCAAAAGTTTGGGGTCAAAAGATTTTTTTGTTGTTATTGAATGAAATGTATTTTTTATTGAGCATGGTTGATTTGTTTTATTGAGCGTGGTTGATGATTTAAACTAAAGACATTTCAAATGTTGTTGTTTTGAACTTTCATCAGAGAAACCTTAAAACATTTATCATGGTTTCCACAAAAATATGAAGCAGTACAACTGTTTTCAACATTGATAATAATAGGAAATGTTTCTTGAGTGGCAAATCAGCATATTAGAATGATTTCTGACAGATCATGTGACACTGAAGACTGGAGTAATGATGCTGAAAATTCAGATTTGATCACAGGAAGAAATGACATAATAAAAAATATGTTAAAATAGAAAACTGTTATTTTAAATTGAAAATAATATTTCACAACATTACTGTTTTTGCAGTATTTTTGATCAAATAAATGCAGCCTCGCTGAGCATAAAAACTAAATATATTGTTTTTTGTGACAATATTTGTGACTGTGCTGATTGGAGACAACACTGAATCATTTGTTTACTGTGTTTCTAGAGTCAGGTTTCTCAGTGCGCTAGTCCCCATAACCCAACAGCCATCACAGCGGAGGAGTACTTCGATGCAGAGTTTAATCTGAACGGCAGAGATATTGGGCGGCCCATTGAGCTCACGAGCAAAGTGCAGAGGTACCGTCTCTATGGCAACCTCAAAGTGCCATGATTTGAACCTGTTTGCATATGAATTAAGAACATTTGCTTTGTCTCTTTACCTTTGTGTGTCTCGCTCAGGTTTAAGGCCACACTGTGGTTGAGTGAAGATCATCCTCTCTCGCTGGCTGAGCAGGTTACGCCCATCATTGACCTCATGGCCATATCTAACGCCCACTTTGCCAAGCTGCGTGACTTCATCACCCTACGCCTGCCACCTGGCTTTCCTGTAAAGATTGGTGAGAAGAAGTGTCACATCAAGTTGACTGATCATTTTATGTCCTTAAAGTCAACAATGCAATCAAAATCTTTTGCTATTTACTTTCTTAAAGGGACAGTCCACCCAAATATTCAGTCATCATTTGCTTACCCTCATCATTTACTCATTTCTTTATTCTATGGAACACAAAAGAAGATATTTTGAAGAATGTTGGTAAGCAAACAGTTTCGGGTCCCATTGACTTCCATTAAGTTATTTTTGCTGCTTTATAGGCCTTGAAAGGTTAAATACACAGACTTGTATGTGTCAAAATGCACGTCTTTGCAAGTATCCTCGTAAACAGTAATTTAGGTCTTAAGTGAAAGCAAACAGCTGAGAAAGAAAAACACACATGTAACAGTATATTGGATCCGGGGCAGCTCTTAAAGTGACAGCAGTCTAATATTCCCGCTGTCTGTCATTCATGTTAATCAAACAACAAAAGACAGAAAATCTCTCACTGCTTTTGACTAAATCACTTTTGTTACTTTAGTAAGAAGAAAAATACATTAAATTTACACAGTGAAGATACATTTGATTACTATAAAGTATATACAATGTATTCTTATTTATTTTTTCTACTGTAGTTTTTTGTCCTATTGCTTGTAATTAATTTCTTATCCTTATTTAATCGCTGACTGTTTACTTGTCTTCAGTGAACTTGAGTTTTTTTAATTTAGGCTAGTATTAGTTTTGTGACAAGAATTATGAAATTTCTGTTGTATCAAAAAATGTTATATCATAAAGACCTTATTTAAAGCTTAAAACAACTAATTAAAAAAAACTATCGTGATATATATCGTTACTGTGAAATAGAATTACTCTTATATCGTGATATAAGATTTTGGTGATATCGCCTACTCCTACTTGATGGTGAGCAAATGATGACAGAATTTTAATTTTCCATTCATCTATGCACATTACATTTATTTGTTGTCTTATTTAAAATATTTTCTCAAGAAATGTCCTGTTTTACATCAAAAATTGTTGTAAACAGCAGTTTAAATTGACTTTAATCATTATTCTGACTCTTAGAAATTCCTCTCTTCCATGTGTTGAATGCTCGAGTGACATTCAGCAATTTGTGTGGCTGCGATGAACCGGTCAGTTCTGTTACAGTACAATCTCCTCAAGGAGCCACAGAGGCCGGTAAGTATCTCTTCAGGTCTAAAGTTGCTCTGACTGTGACTGTGCCGGGTATTTAGCCTCACCTCACTGCTTTCAGGTCAGACGCCTCCCCCTCTGCAGTGTGAAATCGACCCATCTGTGTTTGAGCCTCCCCCAGAATACACCACCCTTGGACCAGGCCGCAGCGAACCAATGAGGGATGAGGATGATAATTTACTCCAGTTCGCCATACAGCAGAGTCTGCTGGACGCGGGAACAGAGAGTGACCAGGTAATGGTATCTATCACATGGTATGTCCATGGATCAGCATTCTAATGCATTACACACAAAATATTCCATGCACTTTCTCGATCTGGCAAGCTCTGTTCTGATTGGCTGGCTGTACTCAACTTCTAAGAGTCGCTGCATATTTTTATCAGTCTGCCTGGAAACAGATGTTTTTCAAGGTACTAGGTTTATATGATTTGAGAGAGCGAATTATTTGATCTTGATTATTTTATTTTATTATTGTATTTTTTCAAAGATATCCAGAGTTTATTTTAGAAGCATGATATTTAGATTTCATATTCAGACACTAACTAGCAAGTAAACTAGATTTCTGCTATTAGAACTGTATTTTCCTCTTTATGACTGTGAAATAATCTAGACATTATTTTGGGTGAAAAGAAAGTCAGATATGGGTTTGTTTTCTGTAAAGCCACTCATAAACGGATACTGCCCTGCGATTATTACATTATTGAAATATATATGGCATGAAAATTGCTGAATCTAAAAACAAGCTCTGTTCCCAGATTTTATTTAATTTAATTTTATTTTATTTTATTTTATTGTGACGTGTAGATTTTTGTCCCAATAAATTTGGAAATATCTGTGTTTTTTTTTATTTTTAATTTTTTTTTTACTTTCATGCAAAACCAAACATTAGTCATTTTAGATATTCTGACAGTGTTTATCTCTATAGTCATTTTTTGTCATTTTTAACCAGAATAAGCTGTTACCACAAACCAGCCACTAAAACATAATATAACAAACTTGTGAATAATTTATTCAACATCCATCTGCTTTTTTGTGCTATAACCAAGAATGCAACCACATATTCAACCTGTTCAGGATAAATACCGAAAAAATATACTACTTTAATTTAATTTTAAAAATCATTAATATGTACAGCAGACATTTCTGTGATTAGTTTCAGTGTTGCAAAAAAACACGGTTGCATAAACTGCTAAGACTTGTCTAAGTTAGTCATCTACATTTTTAGCTGGTTATACTGTATTAGTTATTAATTTAAGACACAGGCTTAACATCATGGCTATGTTTATACGTCTGGCCCCACATCTAAACAGATACTTTACTCCTCATGATTAAGCCTTTTTCATAGTCTTTATTATTATTATGAGTAAATGTGATGCTCTAGTCAATACTAAACAATTAGCAGACATCAACTTTTCATCAGTCCCTCCACAGCTTTCCACCCACTCCCTCATTTCTCTTTCTTTTCCTGTGCGTTTCTGTAGGTGACCATATGGGAGGCTCTCACTAACACTCGTCCAGATTCTCAGCCTCCGCTTTATGAGGAGGACTCTCAGCTTGAGAGGTGTGTGTGTGTGTGTGTGTGTGTGTGTGTGTGTGTGGATTGAGTGTTGAGTGTGAGCATGTGCATATCAATTGTTCAGCTGTTTGAAATGTGATTGTGTGTCTGACAGGGCAATTCAGGAATCTTTGTCGCTGGCTGGAGGGGAGAGTGTCGAGTCCGATGCTGGCCAGCCGCTATTCCCGTCTGATCCCGCACTCAACTCACCTCCGTGTTACAGCTCACTGACCGAGCCACGGGTGCCGGGAGCGTTTGCTGTGGCCACCAGTTTTGATGAACAGCTACGCATGGCGATGGAGCTTTCCTGCAGAGAACAGGAGGAGTTAGACAGGTACGAATGACAGAGGAGCAAGAAACGACAGGATCCAAAAGCATAAGCTCTGTTCCCAAACCTACTGAGCTAAAATCTAGACAAACTTTGAAGGCATCATTGGCTTTTGACACAAAGCCTGTAGCAAACAGCTGACTGCAAATTTATGCTGCCTTAAAATATCTTTATGACTAAATTCTAAGACAGTGTTGCATGCATCCAAGAGTAAATTTTGTTTTATGTTTTTGTTTTGTTTCTATATACAACCTGATAAGCACATTTCCTAAACATTTTTATCAGAGAAAATTTTTTGTTGTTTTTCTATTTTGTTTTTTGTTTAATTTTTTTTTTTTTGTTGTGCTATAAACAACCTGACAAGCACATTTATTACACATTTTTCATCCAAGATAATTATTTTTTGTTTTCTTTGCCTTTTTGAAAACATGTTTTGTTTTGTTTGTGGTTTTTTAAATGGTTTTATTTTTGTTGCACTATATACAATCTGATAAGCACATTGACTGCACATTTTTCACTCAAGAGAAAATTTAGTTTTTTGTTTTGCTTCATTGTGCTATAAACATGACAAGCACATTTACTACAAAATTTTATCAGAGAAAAAAATAAATTATTGTTTTCTTTTGTTGCACTAATATACAACCTGACATTTACTAGGCTACTACATATTTTTAATCAAAGAGAAAATGTTGTTTTCTTTTTTCTTTTTTTGTTGTTATAAACAATCTGACAAGCACATTTGCTGCACATTTTTCATCCAAAAAAAAAAAGGTTTTGTTTTGCTTTGTTGCACTAAATACAACCTGACAAGCACATTTAGTACACAATTTTTTATTTTATTTTTCAGTATTTGTTTTATTTGTTTTTCATTTGTTTGTTTCATTTTGTTGCACTATATCTGGCAAGCACATTTACTGCACATTTTTTCATCCAGGTTAAAATTTGGATTTGTTTTTTGTTTCATATTTTCATTTTGCTGCACTAAATACAACCTGACAAGCAAATTTATTACACATTTTCATCCAAGAGAAATTATTATTTTTATTTTTTTAATTTGTTTCGTTTTGTTGCTCTATGAACAATTTTTGTTTTGTTTGTTGTTGTTTTTTGTTTCATTTTTGTTTTGTTTTGTTGTGCTATAATAGGGTGACCATATTCCAGTTTTACAAAAAGAGGACAGTGGGGGCAGGTTGAGGGGGGGTCTATATAATATCTGTAGCGTCTGGACCAATCAGAGACACCATTTTTCATTTGATTTAACAAATCAATTATTCATTATATTAACAAACGTTCACAGACCCCTCACCCAATAAACATACTGGGTGCCAAGTTGTCTGTGAACAGGGCCCAGGACCCTGGTTACCATGGCAACCCTGACACCAGATACATTTACGACCTAATGGAATGCGAAGCAGGGAAAATCACTGCATGTTCCATCGCAAGAGGCACAAGGCACAGTAGAAGTGGACTTTTCTACTAACTAATTCATAGGAAAACCTTTCTTTGAATGAACACACATATCCTTCAGGTCATGGTGTATATTATTGCTGTCTTGTATATTATCTGTTGTATTTCAGTCAAATGTAATTTATGCAATATTTCAAACCTTTAACCCATAGGAGGAAATCAGCCCATGGCAACAGTAGCCCAATTACATTGGGGGAAAAAAACGCGTTCTTGGCAACCCTGCATCCAACACAAGCTGTAGGAGTCTGATCATGGGTCGAGAGAAAGGAGAGATGACTGACAGACCATGCTGAAGGATTTGCTGCTCAGCAGATTGACAGATATCTGATCTTATAAGATGTGCTTCCTTTACACAGAGTAGTCTTTTCTGTCGTGATGTCGTGAAGCATCGCAGACGCGGAATCGGTTGTCGTCCACTATGACACGCTACACGAACTGAAACGATGGAATCTTGCGTCCCAACACCCAATGTCGTTTACGAATCCCCACGACACCCTACGTCGAGCAAATCGTGGCAAAATCGGGCTAAAATAGAGTAGTCTGAACCGGGCATTACACAGAGTGTGCGTGATCGCCAAATCATAAGTGAAAGTGAACAGCGAGCGCTCATTCATAAGAGATTTAAATACTCCACATATTGATAGCTGCTCCCTGATGCGCGAAAATTATATGCAATATTAGAATGTTTGCGTGAGCAGGCAGTAATGGTCAGATAGTCCCACGCAGGGCTTTAATACAAAAACGCAAACAATGAATGGCGACTGTAGAAAGTAAAAGCCGAATCCTGGACATTTTGGGCAATTTAGAAATCCCGGCCGGACGGGTCCGAAAAGAGGACGTATGATCACCCTAGCTATAAACAACATGACAAGGACATTTACTAGACATTTTTTCATCCAAGACAAAATGTTGTTTTTTGTTTCATTTTTTTGTTTTGATTTGTTGCACTATACACAAACTGGTAAGCATATTTACTACAAATTTTTAATTCAAGAGAAAATTTGGATTTGTTTTTTGTTTCATTTTTGTTATTTTGTTGCACTAAATACAACTTGCACATTTATTACACATTTTCAAGAGAAATGTTCTGGTTTTCTTTGTTTTTGTTTTTTTCATTTGTTTCATTTTGTTGTTTTTTAAACAACCTGAGAGGCACGTTTTTTTTATCTAAGAGAAAATTTTGTTTTGTTTGTTGTTTTTTTTCTCTGTTTTATGTTTGTTTTTTTATATACAACCTGGTAAGCACATTAACTACACATTTTTCATCAAAGTGAAATTCATTTCATTTTTGTTTTGTTGTGCTATAAACAACATGACAAGCACATTTACTATACATTTTTATCCAAGAAAAAAAAAATGGTTTATTGTATTTTTGTTTAATTTTATGTTTTGTTTTGTTGTACTATATACAACTTGACAAACACGTTTTTTTCATCCAAGACAGAATTGTTTTGTTTTGTTTTTTTGTTTCAGTTTCTGTTTTGCTCTGTTACACTATATACAAACTGCCAAACACATGTACTACACATTTTTTCATCCAAGAATTTTTTTTTTTTTTGTTCTGTTGCACTACAGTATATAAAACATGACAAGCACATTTGACACATTTTTCATCCAAAAGAATAATTTGTTGTTTTGCTTTTTTCTCTTGCCTGTTCTACTTACAGAAGCTATTCCAGTCACAAAAACATTAACACCTATTATTATTTTGTTATATTTTCAATGTAGCGACTTAATGTGAGGAATTTTCCACATACCACATGGGTTTAGTAGAGAAAATCTTAAATTCATATAGAAACTGTGGAACAGAGTTTATGCATTTCCTCATTTGTATCAGCCAGTCTCACTCCTCTTTTTGTTCCCTAAAGGAAGAGGAGGGAAGAGGAGGAAGAGCTGGAGAGGATACTACAGCTGTCTCTCACAGAGAAGTAACTGTAGCAATGCTTGATGTGGGTTCAACGGAGTAATTTATTGGTTGTTTTTTTTTCTGCAATGTTAAATTCTTCTTCTTCTAGATTCATCGCTCTTTATTTCTTTTCCAAAATAATAAAGATGGAATAGAAAGAGGAATCGGAGAGAGTGTGTGTGTGCCAGGACTGAAACGATTCATAACAGAAGATAAATCAAAGAGCACGGCATGAAATTGTGAATGATATCCTATCAGTTCCACTGTCTTTTGAGTGATAAAAGGTCAACTTTAACTTCATTGTATAATGATGCAGATGAAAATGTGAATATAAATTATGAACATTGATGACTATGATCAAGCATAAAGGTAAAGTACTGAAAATACTATTGCATAAAATAATGAGTGTACTTCTGGTGGATGATAATAACATGAGAGTATAAGTATTAAATGTTGCTCAAACACTTTCACAACAATGATCTCTGTTATGACGTTTTTGCGTGCATGGGGAAGCAACCATCTAACACACAGACAGCAGACAAAGAAACTGACAGAAACACCTAAAATATATTAGTATCATTGATGTAAAGGGGATTCGAATAGCCTTTGCCTTCAGAAAAGCTGCTCTTCACACAGACCATGCATGTGTAGTGTGATTTAGCTGCAGAGGTCCTCCGTAATATTACAGTGTTTCTATTATTATTCTTGTGTACCACTGTCATTTTGTTATATAAGACAACTGAATCATCCATTACATCTGCAACAAATCAAAAGGTATTCTCCACTAGGTGTTCAATCGGTGGGCAAACTTTCAAGGGGCCACAGGGTGGTTGGAGTTATTTAATTTATTAAAACATTGTTTAAAATTTTAAAGAATTTATTCAAATGCTAAAAAAAAAAAAAATGTAATCCACCTACCTATGTATGTGTGTACTGCTAATGCCTATATTATGGCCAGTGTTGGGAAGGTTACTTCAGAAATGTAGTAGGTTACAGATTACAAGTTATAGTTATCTAAAATGTAATAAGTAACTTTTTAGTTAATTCTGTTCTATAAAACAGTTACACAGCATCTTAATAATATCCTCTGAGAAATACCTTCAGTCTCCATGAAGCACATCCTAGTATTTCCTGTTTTTGAACACAATGCTTACTATCACTATGAGCTGAATCACTGACACACTTTACCACAAGCATCTGATACCCTTAACCTACAGCTACTGTTGTGGGGAAATGCTTTATTTAATAATTCATGGTCAAATTAATTGACACGGTTTTATACATTGGCAGTTCACTAGCATACATAGAATGTGGACTGGCATAAAATGGATTTAACATCCAGTTGTTTATAAGTGCCTTTTCTAAATGCAGTCAAACCCAACATTTATTCAGACACCTTCAACATTTCTCACACTATCACAGTTTATTCGCTATAGTTTAGAAAATGGTAATAAAATATGACAAGAACTCAGAGTTAAACTGTGTCAGAACAAATTCATCTCGATAATGCTGTCCTTCTGTTAGAGTCTTTGTACCCTGAGTCCGAAATTCTCGTCCAAAATTTTCGCACATTAAAAAATAAACACGATGTGATAAATCAATCACATTTACACAATGCCTCCGAAACTTTTATGCGCCATAAAAAATTCGGATCAGGTTCGATTTTCTGCGTTTTCGCATCCGTAGCAAGCCTTTTGATAGAAAAGGATCACGAAAAAACACATACGAAAATTTCGGACTCTGTGTGCAAGGACCTTTAGACTGTGTCACATATGAATTAGGTTGAATAGCTGTCAGCTGTTACATTTAAGTACACAATTAAATAATACCAATTTAGGTCCACCAATTACCAAGCAATGATTAATTTTGTTCAGTCTGTGGTGTAAAAAGGTTGCATTGGCAATTAAAGAAAAACACTTAAGCAAAACATGGTCAGATCAAAGTCTCTGAATAATGTTTGGTCCCAAATTATTATCAGTTTTACTGGTAGTCACTGTATGAAGAATTTTTGGGTATAATATGTCACAGTTTACTTTATTTTGCTATCCTCACTTACATAAATGAACCCTGTTTCACAGACAGGGCTTAGACTAAACCAGGATTAGGCCATAGTTCAATTAGGACATTTAGGTAATTTGTATTAACATGCCTTAGAAAAAAAAAAAAACATTACTGGTGTGCATCTTGTGACAAAACAAAGGCACTGATATATTTTAAGATCAGTCAGTGCAGGCAGTTTCTTTCAGTTAAAGCTCAGAATTACTGGGACTGTGAATCCAGGGGATAGTGTCCTGCACCCACTAGTAAAAAGTAGTGCTGTCAAACGATTAATCGCGATTAATCGCATCCAAAAAAGTTTTTGTTTACATATGTGTGTGTATTGTGTATATTTATTATGTATAAATAAATACACACCCATGCATGTATTTTGAAAATATCTACATGCATATTTATATTCATATAATTTATATCATACCTAATATATAAACATTACATATTTTTCTTAAATATATACATGCATGTGTGAGTATTTATATATACATAAATATACACAGTAGGCTACGCACACATTATGTAAACAAAAACTTATTTTGGATGCGATTAATCGCTTGACAGCACTAGTAAAAAGATATAAAAAATTATATCTGGTGTCTGAATAATTTTTGGTTTGACTATATAATCACGTGACACGTAATGCAAATTTAGGGGGCGAGACGAGCCGTCTAGCCCCCCCATCCCCTACATAGCAGTCTCGGAATAAATCTGATGCATGAAGAAAGGAAATGAGCTCAGGCTCAGGGCCCAAGTGGCTCCAGGGCTGAGGGCCCCGCACTGTCACACACTGGCCTGTAGGCGGCGCTCGTCTGCGCAGAGCTCATGTCTCTGCTCTGAATGCTCGCTCTTTCCACAACACGTTGTCTGCGGCCTCGACTTCCTCTTCTGTGCAGGTTTGATGGCGAGTGATAGCGGGGAAGAGTTGATCCACCTACCGTGACCACACCGAGCCTCCAGAGACGCTTTCTCCCGGTGAGTGCGGTGCGTTTCCCGGCTTCTGGCTTATCTTTGACACATTACTCACACCGGACTCTCGATTGTGTGTGTGTGTTGTGAGACTGCCGTGTGTTGTTATAACTGTGTACCGCTCTCTCTCACACTGTGTATTTAGTGTTTGGTAGCTCGGCTAGCAACCAGTCTAAGCGCCTTTCTCGGTGTGTGCATTCACAGTCGGAGGAGCGACGCTACAACAGACGAATATAGTTATAAGAGCGATTAAAAACCACAAGCTCGTACGTTTTGCTCGGAGTGTTTTGTATAATGCTTTTGGGGGTTAATTGTGTAGTCAGTTGCATTGTCTTGCTGCATGTGCTAATTAGCTAGCGCAGCGCTAACTGAAAAACTTGCAGCGAGCGACGCGACAAAACTAAAAGGCTCCGTTTAAAGTTAAAATCAACTAAACTTAGTTTGCGAGTGTTTAATGCGACTGTTTAAACCGTTAACTTAACTTAGCACATAGCCTACGGCGTAGCGTAGGTTCGACGCCGAAGTATAAATTGGGCTTTAACCGTCTGTCTCGAGCTCGCTGACTGAGACGCTTCGCAGGATTTATCAATATTTCACACCATTTATGCGCTCTTCTGTAGTCTTTTCAGTCCTGAGCTGCTTTACACACACTTGCTTAATGAGCAACAAGAGAGATAAATAACTCAACGAAATGAGACTGAAGTTAACAATCACGAAGCGGTCATCCAGAGATGCGGTTTAACTCAAACGCTCTGAACATACAGCTTAAATAATGCGGTTTCTGAAAACGCGTTCGTTTATTCATTCATTCGTTCTCTTTACAAAGTTGGTTAGACTTTAAGTATCAAATTTCAGTGAAATTGGCTATAAATAAGTGAGTTTAAAACTAGATTTAGCCTCTTTGAGGCGCTAAAACATTACTGCTAGTGAAGAAATGTATCTTTCTGACACCTCTAGACGTATCTAGGTTTATTATTAATAAAAACCATTCTTACGCTCTGTTCTGGTTTATGACTAATGCTCGTGTAACGCTAAGGTTTGCTGCTTTTTCTCTTCAGCTGCCATTATTAAGGCCGTGACGTCAGCGGAATAGTTGATTGGCTTTGACGTCATCAGGTGGGTAACTTCGTTATTTGACATTTTCCCAGCAGCACTATTTCTCAGTATCAGTCATTTATGTGGGTGACTGGTAACCTTTCCCATAAGTAGTAGTATTTTACTCTTGATGAAATGCACTTGGCATGATAACCGGATGTGGTGTGATTGGTAATTCGGAGCGCTTTAGGTCTGAATCTTAACATGTGGAATTAATCGTTGCAGGTGTTTTAAGGATTTGGGTGGTTTCTGGACTGAACTCTGTGCTGTGCCCCGTCTTTCGTCGTGTTGTGGCCGTAACTGGTCTTACTGAAGAACTGCCAGCCGATGGCTCTGATGGACAAACACAAAGTGAAGCGGCAGAGACTGGACCGCATCTGTGAAGGTGAGAAGATAAGACTTCTGCAATCAGATGAGATGGATAAAAATAGATCGTAATGAATATCAGCAACCCAGGTCTCTTTAACCTCATCGTTTGCACCACTTCACATCCATAATGTGGCATGATGTGAAAAGAGAACCTCGAGGACAAAATTTAGGGTGGGACTTGATTTTATCTGGAAATTGATTGGGTTGTGGAAAGTGGGCGTTATATGGTTATCAGTTAACCGCAGACACCTGTTGGTTCATTTAAGTCAAGATATTTTGTTTGGATGAAAAATCATTTATAGCTTTGGTTTAATGTGCACTGATGACAGTGTAATCTTGGCTTTCAGATGCACAGGCCTGAAAAGCATTTAGCTCAGTCTTTAGTCTTTGTAAATATGAATTTGCCACTGTAGTTAATCAGATTTACTTTAATTCAACACATATGTATTGTCCTAAATGTGTTCTTTTACAAGTGTTTATAGCAGGGGTGCCCAAACTCGGTCCTGGAGGGCCGATGTCCTGCAGAGTTTAGATCCAACCCCAGTTAGACACACCTGAACCAGCTAATCAAGGTCTTACTAGGCATACTAGAAACTTCCAGGCAGGTGTGTTGAGGCAAGTTGGAGCTAAACTCTGCAGGACACCGGCCCTCCAGGACCGAGTTTGGGCACCCCTGGTTTATAGAGTAGTGATTTATTATTTTATGTGCGTAAACCTTGAGTGAATCATCTGGCTCTGTTAATACTGTCAGTGTCTTCTGTCAACTAACAGACACTGAGTGATGGATGGGTCATATGGTTGCTTCTTGAATGTTTGGCATGTTTGTCTGGCAGGCACAGAAGATGCGAGACAGTTTGAGCTCTGTTTTCTTGTCTTTTCTCTTTCCTGTCTGTGTGCAGCGACACAAGCGGCTCAAACTGCTGTTATTAAATCCCAGTGCCTGTGAGTACTGTATTAAATAGCTCATTACTACTGAATGAATGGAACTGCTGTCCATTTGACACTTTAATACAATCTAGGGAGAGCTAGTTCTTTAGATTTAGCAGATGTAGTCTTAACTCATAAAGATGCTCATTTGGAGGTGTGTAATGAGCACAGAGGGGGCAGGCTGTATATTGCAGTCCCTTTTGTGTTTTTGGCAGGTGTAACTTCTCATCATCAAAGAGGAACTCTGACGCCACAGATGTAGATGATTTTAGACTTGCTCGCTAAAATTTAAATAGATCCTTATAGCCCCAGTGTTTGGTGGGTAGTTGTATGATCGGATTCGTGAAATGTGCAGTATCTATTTGGCATTACATTAAGACTTTTAGATGAATACTGTATGTAATTCTGCATCAAGTTGCAGTTTGGGAAACTAAGAAACTACGTGTTGTGATTTTTCAGGTTTTGGCCTGCATTTGCATGCTCTGTAACTTTGCAGTTGGTATAAATGTCATTAAAAATTACCTGTTAAAATAAAAAAAAAATTGGGCAAACCTTTTTGCAGGCCATATGATTACTTAAAGTCTGCATGGAATTAAATAATTTCACTCTATCTGTTTTCTAAATGACATGTTCACAATAACATCAGTAATCTAATGCATCAATGCATGTTTATTTAAAAAAATAAATAATAATTTACTTAATTTTTAATCTGAATGACCGGGTCTCCCAATCATTTGTAGGCCGCAAAAACCCTTGCTCTTGCAATCTTGCCTTCATCTGCCCCACATCTAAAAACCAAGAACCAAGTTCCCGCCTTATAATTTTTTCTTCTTTTCAATAATCTGATATACGTCAAAATGCAGAAGAAAAGATCTGTTGCTTTGTTATATTGCGATTTTATAACAGTTACTACTCTGTTCTGGCAGTTGGATGATGCTTATTAAATTTGCTTGTTAGGAGTTTTAATTTGTGTCCCTAATATATATATATATTATTTTTATTTTTTATTTTTACTGTGGTAACCGTTTTATGAAAGCAATAAGGCCTAAAAGGTTGTGCTGTATTTAAAGATGAGAATTAAGCATTTGCTGAATGCAAGAATACATAATTCCACATTGGCTGAAGGCAGTTGTTCAAGAGCAAAAGACAAAATGGAAATGGTTCTCGATTTCCAACCTTAGCTCATGTTGTGCCCTTTGCAATGACATTGTTAACCATATGGCACAGCCTATTGTATGTTATTGCTTAATTGTGGCATTTTAAATGCTAATCCAAATAGGGAGAGTGTCTTGTGCCGTTAAGCAATTTACATAGAGATTGTAAGCAGCAGTTTCGCTGTCTGTTCCAAGTCTCATCAGCAGTTGCCTCGGGTCAAACCTTTCTATTAAGCAAAGCGAGTCGTTTTGTATGCAGTTAACATCCTGTGAGAATATTTAGTGTGTCATTTGCACAGAGAGTATGATTTTTGCATTGCAAAAAGCCTTGTTTAAAAAAAAATAAATAAATAAATCTTGCTGATCTTTTTCCTGATATTTAAATGCATTTTTACGGCTACAGCTGCAGATGGCAGTGATATTTATTCAAGTGACAGCAAAAGAGAGAGGCGGAGGGGGGCGGGTGATGAGGATAACCGCGGTGTTTCTTCAGAAGAGCGGGGTCATGTAGATGTGAGCAGAACGAGACTGTCTCTTTAAAAAACAACAACTGCCTAACTGCCTCTAGTGCTACTTGTCAATGCCGTGGAGGTTCGTGCTGATTGGCCGGCGCTCAAAGCCCAGGCCTCTGATTGGCCCGTCGCCGTGGGGGAGGGGCCAGTGTGGATGACATGGGAGATGGGAGTCTGCCAGGCAGAAACAGCCTGACACTGATTGTAAAGGGTGGAGAGAGAGAGAGCGATAGAAGGAGTGGAGGGGAGAGAAGACGGGCGTGTGGATTTCATGATGCAAGGTTTGGACCTACATGTACCTGTTTGATGTTACGTGTGTGTCGCCTCGAAGATGCAGTAATTCACATGGGTGTGGTGCCAGAAGCAGGCGTGATTTTCTTTTTTTGCCGTGTCTGATGCGTGTCCTTGCAGCATGAGCAAGTGTGTGTGTGTGTTGGCCAAGCAGGAGGCAGGGTGTGGTGCAGCTGTATTATCATCCACCCACCCTTCCCCCCCTCTCCTTGAGACCGTGTGTGCGTGTGAGGACCATGTGGGGGGTGAAATGGCAAGGGACGGAGAGCGAGAGAAGGTTTGGGAGGGGGGTGAAGCGGAGAAGAAACGAGCGCTGAATGAATGGCATTGTTAACATGGCCATGCTTGTGCTGCGGCCCTCTCTCTTTCTCATGCAGCCTGGCGCGGACTCAACAGACTGCATCTGTGCTCTCAGCGCCGTTCTCGTCCTGACCCTACAGCAATAAGTGTTTGCATTGTTCATTGCGACTGAATTTTGCCGCTCAGCCTCTTGCCTGCTTTAAATATTATGTGCTCTTTTACCGCCATTACAGTGTGTGCTTTTGCACACAGCACTGATTTGCAGGGAAAGAGTGCAAATATTTGTCTTTTAAGACTCCTTAATCATTCGCCGTGCACAGGAGTGTGATAAAGCGAGTGTGCGTTTTAGTGAACGTCACGGAGGCGTCTTACCCCACCCCCATCTCAGCCGCCAGTGCAGCAACACCTGTCAGTGATGGAAGGGGGCATTGAGTCTCAAAATCGTGGAATGTAACATGGCTGTTCAACCCTCTACGGACACCTTGGCTATTGAATCTCCATTGGCTAGTAAATTTTTGTTTATTCACCAGACTTATATACTATGTGTGTGTG
>NW_015551052.1:223376-224159 GCF_001515605.1 Sinocyclocheilus anshuiensis
GGAATATAAAAAGATTAGAGAAGCTAGTTTTTTTTTTTGTTTTTTTTTTAAGAAAACAAGCAGTTGGTAAATGAATAGTGCAAGTCTAAAAGGGGCAAGTTTTTTTTAAAGAATAGAATTAGAACAGAGAGTGCTAGAGTTAGAGGGTCAAATAAAGATGGAAGAGATGTGTTTTTAGTAGTTTCTTGAAGATAGTTAAGGACTCAGCTGTTCGGATTGAGTT
Source organism: Sinocyclocheilus anshuiensis (assembly GCF_001515605.1). Lineage (NCBI taxonomy): Eukaryota > Metazoa > Chordata > Actinopteri > Cypriniformes > Cyprinidae > Sinocyclocheilus > Sinocyclocheilus anshuiensis. The sequence continues at coordinate 223,600 of NW_015551052.1, forward strand.
GGGCAGGTCATTCTACCAGGAGGGAACATTTAATATAAAAGTCAGTGAAAGTGAATTTGTGCCTCTTTGAGATGGCACAATAATGCGTCGTTCACTTGCAGAACGCAAGCTTCTAGAGGGCACATAATTCTGAAGTAATGAATTTAGGTAAATGGGTGCAGAGCCAGTGGTGGTTTTGTAGGCAAACATTAATGCCTTGAATTTTATGCGAGCAGCTACTGGTAGCCAGTGCAAATTGATAAACAGAGGTGTGACGTGCGTTTTTTCGGCTCGTTAAAAATTAATCTTGCCGCCGCGTTCTGGATTAATTGTAGAGGTTTGATAGAAGTGGCTGGAAAAGCCATGTTTATATATGTGTGTGTATCTGTGTGCGTGCGCGCGTATGCATATAATATATTAGTGTTGTCACAGTACCAAAATTTCAGTATTCGGTACCAATACCAGTGAAAATCCACGGTTCTCGGTACCAATTTCGGTACCAAAGTAAAACACAAAAACATGCTAATTGAACAACATTTTTATTAATAACGTTAAACAAAAATTAAATGTACAAAACCAAT
>NW_015551052.1:224266-241454 GCF_001515605.1 Sinocyclocheilus anshuiensis
TTCTAATGCTCATTATATTAGTGTTAGCCGCGCTTATGCTAATGAATAACTACTCTAATTCTCTCCAGACTGGACTATTGTAATGCTCTCTTGGCGGCCTTCCCGCATGTACCATCAAGCCTCTGCAACTGATCTAGAATGCAGCAGCGAGAGTGGTCTTCAATGAGCCAAAAAAAGCTCACGTTACTCCTCTCAGGTTACACTGGCTACCAGTAGCCGCTCGCATCGAATTCAAGGTACTGATGCTTGCCTACAAGACAACCACTGGCGCTGCACCAGTATACCTAAACTCCCTAGGTCTGACCTAAGCGCCCTTGCTATGTGCACTGTGCTAGACTAACTGAAACTTGTCACAGCACTTGTATATTGTTGCTCTCTCATTGTCTTGCCTACAAGACCACCACTGGCACTGCACCAATATATCTAAACTCGCTAGTTCAAACTTATGCGCCCTCCAGAAGCTTGCGTTCTGCAAGTGAACGGTGCCTTGTGGTGCCATCCCAAAGAGGCACAAAATCACTCTCACGGACCTTTTCCTGGACTGTGCCCAGCTGGTTGAATGACCTCCCGATCTCAATTCGAACAGCAGAATCTTCAGCCATTTTCGCCAGCACCTGACCAACTAATACTAGCACTTACCTATTCTATTCTATTATTTGAAGAAAAAAAAAAAAGAAAAAAAACTAGATACGTGTACTGTGCTAGACTAACTGGCTACATTTACATGCAACCAAATAATCCGTTTGTAATCGGATTGACGGCTCAATCGGACTGAAATGCCTTCATGTAAACACCTCAATCGATCCGATTGAGCTCGATCGGAATAAAATTGATCGGATTGAAGGGGGTGGTTTATTCCTTTTCTAATACGATTGAGAGTGCATGTAAACACTCGATCGGATTGAACCCCGAAACTGAAAGAACTGCGCATGTGCAAAGCAGCACGGCACAGCGGTTTATATGTATATTTATCCATAAATAGATAAATATTAATTCTGCTGTTAAAAACAAATAAAGAAACCATGTAGGAGATTGGTTATTTTGTGCAAACAGTGAGAAACTCTATATTTGTGCTGTGTGAGCATGTCCAAAAAAATCTATTCCGATTTGAAGCTTGTGACATATAAACGCGCACATCAACCCGATAATTTTATTTAGCGTTCATGTAAACACTACATTCAGATTCGTCAATCGGAATGAATTCAGTCCGATTTAACCAAAAATGGTGCATGTAAACGTAGCCATTGATGCAGATAAATACATGGCATTGAGCAGGATTTTGTGGATGATAATTAAGCATTATGATAAGAATTTCTTTGCCAGAAAAGCCAACTGTTTAGACAGTTTATGGTATGCCATAGTGAAAAACAAATTAATGTTGTAACATACAAACTCTGTTATCACTTGTTTTAGCCTTAAGGTGATTGAAGTGACTCATCGGAGACCCATCCAAGTCTCTGTAATCAAATAAGCGCTGCGCTCCCAAACGCTGCTCAGGCATTACATGCAAGATGAAATGAAAATGACGTCCAAAATTTTTTGAAGACAGTCGGTTTCCTTCAGAAATACAGTGATATAAAAACACCCACACTGGGTTTCAGCTTTGACATGTGCAGTGCTCATGTTTATTCAATGAAGTCAAAGCCTTTTGGAAAATCTATTTGTGGCGGTCAGTTTTGATATTGTGGCAGGCCACCACAAATAAATCAATGTATGGGAAACACTGATCTAAATATTAAAAATTAAAATGAAACTTACCTGATTGAACTCTTTCATTTGATCTTTTGTGGCGGCGAGTTTTGATATTGTGGCGGGCGCCACAAATAAATAAATGTATAGGAAACACTGAGAAGATCTAAATATTAAAAATTAAAATGAAACTTACCTGCTTGAACTCTGTAATTTTCATTAAAGTGTTTTGTTAGTTTGATGTGTTTCCTCATTTTGAGGTCGCCACGTCTCAGTGCTTTGATGAAGAGAGCTCATCTGTGCACCTTTCGGATAGCGCATCAAGAACGGGGTTGAACGGGTACTCGGTACCACCGGTACTTAAAAAACCTAGTACTGTAACGTTTTCATTTTTTTAGTACTGACTTGGTACCGAAGTACCGGGTCTTTTGACAACACTTATATATTGAAGTGAGGTTAAAGACAGAACAAGTTTTGAAAAGCAAGTTGTTTTAATGGTCACTACGAAACAAACTAATAAAGATCTGCATTGATTGCATGATTTTGTCTTTAAAAATTGCCAATAATTCGTAAACACATTAAAAAAGTATATATATATATATATATATATATCTTAAAAGCTGAAGAATTCCAAAGGAACTCCGTTATTTTGACGGGAAAATATAAAGAATATCGTTTACATGTAGCACATTAATTCTGCATGGTGTGTAAAACTCTCTCACTCTGTCTCTCTCTCTCTGCGTGTGTGCGAGACAAAGCTACGGCGAGTCATGTGCCTTCACACTGCAGTTTACGGTGCATCAAATATAGGTGCGCTGCACATCCATTGAGATGAATTGAAAGATAGCACAGATCGCTTGACGTGATTTACTCGCAATGTAGAGGGTTGCTGTTCGTATCCTCGTCCCCTTCGGTTTTACGAGAGCATCGTTTAGCAGAAATACGTTTTGGGATTTGTGAGTTCTTGGATGAATGGTTCAACACCCATTTCCACACTGCTATTCTTAGACGAGTGTGATAATGAGATCATAATTATATGATGAGCAAAATCTCACACCTCGTTATGCGATATTTCTGGTACATGCCGCCTCATTGCATCTCTTAAAATGGGCAGTTTCAGTGATGCCATGATGAATTTTGCCGTTTGCTGCACTGTTTGTTATGTTATGCAGTTTAATGATCGTGGTGCACAGAACATCCTGATGCATGATGGGAATCTGATGGCACTGATCAATTAAGTTCTCCTATTGCATCCTTTCGTGTCTCGTCCTGGGAATCCTGTTCTCTTGCACAAGTCGTAGGTTTGGGAAATTTGTCCCAGGCTGGATTTGCATTTGCTCAGAAATGTCCTTCCTGTAGTTGTTCTGTGTTTGGCTGTGACAGGCAGAAGTTCCTCATTGTCTGACATGTCAGCTTTTTACCCTGCCGATTTAAAAGAATGTGCAACTATTAACAAAAAAAAGCCATCACTGCTTTTTTGCAGTCAGTTGTGACTGTACTAAAATACTTGCTTTCACATACTCACTGTTTCTGTGAAGTCCCTGTCACGTGCCATGTATGCAGTGAATACAGTGCTGCTTTGTGAGAAGGATGTTTTTTTATATATAAATAAATAAATAAAAGCAAAATATGATGTAAGCATCAAAACAATGCCCTACCATATTGCAATGCATCAAAGCAGTCAATCCAACACAGTCAAGAATAACTTAAAAAGGTTATTTGGTCCAAAATACAGCAAAAACAGTAACATTTTGAAATAATTGTACTATTTTAAAATAGCTCTTTTCTGTTTGGAAATATTTTAAAATGTAATTTATTCCTGTGATTTCAAAGCTATATTTTTAGCATCATTACTCGATAAAATGAAAATGTCATCGAAACTTTTCTGAAGACAGTCGGTTCCCTTCAGAGATACATTCATATAAAACACCCGCGCCACGTTATGATTTTGAAACGTGCAGTGCTAATGTTTATTCAACGAAGTCAAACGCCACAAATAAATCAATGCATGGGAAACACTGGTAATGTATATCGACATATCGGAAATGTTTAAAAATCATATCACCGTTATTGAAAAGAATTATATCGCAATACATATTGATATTGAATTATTGTCCAGCCCTAGTTGATGGCCTTTCATTTTTAAACCGAAATGTGCACGCTGCTTTTCTGATGTTCACTGAAGTTTTCCGTGTCTTTTTCTCGTGTCACTTGAAATATTTCCATTTTGAATCGTTGTTACTAAAGGCGAGACACGCGAGGAAAAAATAAATGATCAGTTGTGGGACTATATTCTGTCATAAATCGCACACCATTCATTGCTGAACTTTCTACTGACCGTTACTGGAAATTAAATGAAATTACTGGTTTATATGTCCCGATCTCAATAAAGTTTACACACGCTTTTGGTCCGTGAATTAGATCTCGCTCGGGACGCGCGATCTCTTTGGAGGTTTGGCCAGGACTGGGTCCAGAATTAAATCAACATATTTTGTTCCATCCATTGCAAACCACTGCTATTCTGAGAGTGAATCCCGCATAAATATGTGGATGTCATTCCTGAAACTTTGCAGGGTGTAGTAGCCTATGTGTCCGAAAAACGAAAGTTTCATACAAATTCTGAATGGATTATACCCTAGAAAGTGCGCAAAGTGCACTCCCTTTATCACTAAAAAGCATCACTCATCTTCGCTCATCGTGATCTTACAAAGTTCCGTTATAATCAATGAAGCTCTCTAAACTGCACAATTAATCACTTATTTACATCGCATCTGCACGTTAGTCATGAGATGATTCACGAGTGTGCAAAAGTGCACTTAAAAACTGCGGCGAGTGAGTGAATTCTGACAAAACGTTTCTGATTGACCATTGCGTTCAAGAAATCAACAGATATCTGTGATCGGTTACATTGCTCAACGCTGCAAAAACATGTTTAGGGTATTTAGCGCTTCGCCAAGCTCTCCAATTGCAGCGGGGCTGACATCAGGGATTCCATGACTAACAATTTGGAGGGGGTAACATGACTAACAACTTGCCCCCCCTGACCCCCCCTAATGTCGCCCATGGTTATTCTGAACTTGTTGATGGTTGATTAAGTAGCTTTCAGACCTTGATGGTGTGTTGTTCTTGTAGTGATATCACTATGATAGAGATGTGCACAATACTTATTTTACCACTAGACATAGTGTAATAGAGTAGAATAGAATGCAGGGCTCACAAATGTTGAAATTTACATGTCGTCTTAAAGAGGGAGTTCATCAAAAATTAAAATTGTCATTTACTTGCCCTCATATCATTCCAAACCCGAATGACTGACTTTCACAAAAGTAGATATTTTGAGAGATGTCTCTGAGATTTTTATTTTTTTTGCTTATTTCAATTAAAGTCAATGGACAGACACCAAAACTTATTGGTCACAAACAAATTTTATTTTCAAAATAAATACAATGACATAAGAGTGAGTAGATGAGAGAATTTATTATCCCTTGTTTCTATATTTATTTAAAGCTTTCTATATCTGATGTATTAGACCAGAAGTGGGTAGTGATGGTTTAGTAGTAGGATGAAGACAAAGATAATTTAGCCTCCAGTCTGCTGAATGTAGGTCATTATGAGTCATGTGAAGACTCCCTGCCCCCTTTCCTCATCTCCTTCCCTCCCTCTGTCCCCTGCTCACACTTTCGTTTGTCAGGTTGGGGGGGTTGGGGTGGACCCTGGAGTTATTAGAAGCTGTTGTCTTGCCTCATGATAAGTAATGATCATAAAACAGTTTCCTGGAATTTGAGGCCACTAACATTCAAAATATGAAATTCTCTATGGCTTTGTAATAGTTTGGCGTCAATTGATATGGCCTTTTGGTAGCAATGCTGGTAGTCTTGGTAGCCTCATAATGATTTAGGATGTTTTTACAGGATAGTTATTGAATGCAGTTTAACTGTTGGCCAGCATTGCTAAGAGGAAACTGAAAGCCTTTAAAATTAGTCAACCGATCATACGTACCACCTTATCTGGTTTAATGAATCTTGAAGTGAATCCTGGTTGCAGATGATTGCAGATGCTGCGGTTGTTTATTAACATGAGTAGCATCCAAAAGCCAAGCTGGTTTTAAAATGTCTGCTTATAAGCCAGGTTTCCATGCAAAATTGCTAATTTAACTTATGCGCAAAATTGAAATATTGCATAAAGCATTTGCACCGTTTCCATCCACAAGTCAAAGAACGAAATCGTCACTGCCTGGTAAACTGGCACTATATATATATATATATTGGAAGTCTTGTAATAGTTCTGGGAGGCAATTATACACAAATGCTTTGATGACAGACTTTGCTCGGGCATTTTAAAATGACCATAACTTTTCAGATGCTGTGGAACAAGATCAGACCACTGGTCAGTCAAGTTATGCTGTCCCATGGCGCAAAGTTACATTACTATTTTTGTTGCGCATGGAGGAATTTACTCTGCAAATGCATTTCCACGTCCCATTATTCGCATTAACTCTTTTCGCACAAGGCAAAAACCACCTCAAGCAAGCGTAAAAACTTTTTTGCAACTTAAAGAATTTTTATTTGAAATATGTCGTTTCCATCACTCGTTTCTGATGCGATTTAAAAACAGGCTAATGCAAACCTAGCTATAGATACCTGTAATGAACACAATGTAGAGTGCCCAGAATTGTAGGCATTTGAACAATTTGAGTTCCCGTTACATGTAAGAAATGATTAAGGTTTTTCTGGGTGTCCTGCAGGCATTCGACCACCCATCCTCAATGGCCCCATGCACCCTCGTCCTCTGGTGGCGCTGCTGGATGGCCGGGACTGTACGGTGGAGATGCCCATCCTGAAGGACGTGGCCACCGTGGCTTTCTGTGATGCCCAGTCCACCCAGGAGATCCACGAGAAGGTAAAGTCACAGATTGTGGCCATATCTCAGGCCTTTATACGTTTCATAGGTTTTTTACTCTGAGTATTTCATGCTGCTGCTGCAGGTCTTAAACGAGGCTGTTGCCGCTTTGCTCTACCACACCATCACGCTCTCGCGAGACGACCTGGACAAGTTCAAAGGTCTTCGGGTCATTGTGAGGATTGGCAGTGGTTTTGATAATGTGGATATTAAAGCTGCAGCAGAGCTGGGTGAGTTTTGTTCCTGTGTTCTGAAATGATTGTGTTTGACTGTGTGAGTTTCAGACAAACTAACCGTTTATACTGGTTCTTTGTCTTAAACAGGTATAGCAGTGTGTAATGTGCCAGCTGCGTCTGTGGAGGAGACGGCAGACACCACCATGTGTCTAATTCTGAATCTGTACCGCCGCGTCACCTGGATGCATCAGGCTCTGCGCGAGGGCACCCGTGCCTCCAGCGTGGAGCAGATCCGGGAGGTGGCCGGAGGCGCAGCACGTGTTCGAGGGGAAACACTGGGCATCATTGGACTGGGTGAGTCCTGATGTGTTTTACTCGGGGCTCAAAGAATCAGCTCAATTAAGGCGACAGCTGACAGCAAATGTAACTTCTATACCTATAAAATAACTAGAATATAAGTTGTACTACTAAATATAAAACATGACAAACTGCAGCTTAATTTTAACTAAATATTAAAATTAACTAAATATTTATTAAAAAAATTTAAAAAAAGACTTGAGCAAGACACTACAGGCAAAATGTTTTTTGATCAGTTTTTGGTCAGTTTTGAAATTGAGCTTTTTGGCTTTTCATAATGTATGGTTTGTGGTTTGCAATGCACTTTGTCTATTTGCATCGGTAGACTCCGTTACAATAATATCTCTAAATGACATTTTTTTTTTTCAATTAGGTTTTTCTCCTGTAAATCTCCACTTTAGTATCACTCATACCAAACTTTATAGTTTTATTCCTGTTTATATTTTGAAATATTTTTACAAAGGGTTTGTTCTAATGCTGTCAAATTGATTAATCGCATCAAAACGTGAATTGTAACGTGAAACGTGAATTTAGAACCTGGCTTTATCCATGTTCATATTTCTGTTCTGGAAATGTATGAGAACTAGTGCGTCTTTAATTAGATAATGTGTAGTTTTCATATTTAAACATTTTCAGAAAACCTGCAATACAAAAAATGTTTGCAATTCTTGATGTAATCAATCAACTTGGAGTATGGTGTTGTTTATTTACTTGTTTATTTTTTAAAACCAAATTTACCTGGGGTGTCTCGTTTTAAAATTAATCATCAGTGAGTCTTCTTTTCTGAACCTCAATCTAATCTCAGTTTTAACTGATTTCAGGTTAGTAATGTGGTCCAAACTGAGACTAAAACAATTTCTTATGATGGCTGTTTTTAGGACGTATTGGCCAAGCAGTTGCTCTGAGGGCGAAGGCCTTTGGGTTTGGAGTGATATTCTATGACCCGTACCTGCCGGATGGGGTGGAGCGATCACTAGGGCTCCAGCGCATGGCGACACTACAGGACCTGCTCATCCACTCAGACTGTGTGTCGCTACACTGCAGCCTAAATGAGCACAACCACCACCTCATCAACGACTTCACCATCAAACAGGTACAAACGCAACACTCTTCTCATTAAACAGCACTGTGGGAGCCGTTCGGTTTTCTGACTGCTTTTGGTATGGACCTGGGTCTGTTTGACATCAGAGTTTGATTCATTTGCTTCATGTGAAAGCTGTTTTTTTTTTTTTTTTCTTGGGTTTACGCAACGGAACCGCACCCATTGCTGGATTATGGTTCATGTGGACTCGCAGTTGGTATGACGCCAATCTGGCCTGATTTTCAAAAGTAAACTGGCGATGCCGTGTGCATTACACATTTATTTCCAAGATAAATGGGAAAGTTTATTCTGCACAACTATTTCAATACAACACAGAACAACACTCTCTCCTCCACAGATAAGGACTCGGAAGGAAGCAAAAATGGTGAAAAAGTGATGCAAACAGTGTAGTTGCTTAGCTGCAGGTGCTGCTAGATAGGAAACGCACTGTTTTGAGTGCAGAATAGCTTGCTGTAAAAAGAGACCTGTGGTTTCAGGAGATCAGGGTTCCTATGCGGTTTGGGAAAGTATGGAATTAGATTTTAGTAAATTCCAGGTCTGGAAAAGTATGGAAAAAGAGTATAGGAAAATATTTGCATTTCCAGACTTTTGCCCCTATTTAGTTTATAATAGAAAATTAAGAATTTAATGAAAATAAATGTATCATACAAGAAGTGTTTTCATGGCAGATGTTTAGTGATTCTTTAGTGATTGTCAAACACGACTGAATGAACTCAACGTGCACTTTTTAATTAGGCAAAATGGAGGTCATAAGCATTTTGGTTTTTTTCTCACCATATTTTTAGCACTGTATTACATAGTAGGGCTGGGTAAAAAATATCAATATCTCGATATTAATCGATTCTCATTTTTACGGAACGATATCGATTCCTAAATCCCAAGAATCGATTATTCTAGCTTGTTTTCAGTTAATGGACAGAAGTTTGAAAGGCACCTCCCATCCAATAAATCGCAATAAGCATTGTGCGTTGGTACTTTTAATATGAAACAAAGTCTCAGATTTCAAATTCTGTCCATTGTATTGCAGTATTCAAACAATAAATGCCGTTTTGGCGCTGTTTAATGTGGAGTGGCAGATCGCTGTAGCGCCTCAGTTCAACAGACGCGGCAGCGCAGGCGCACGTGAACTAATTATCTCCTCCACATTAATACCAGTTTCAGCACAAAATAAACATGACTAAACATCCGAAGGTAAGTTAAAAGAAAGATTACAACTTTACAATCCATATCCTGTGTCATGTAATCAATCTGTGTTTCAGCCGCGCAAAGACGTCAATATAACGGCTTGTAAACGTAACGTCACATTTACCTCAGAAAAATGTATTCGGTGACCATAAACTCATTAGTCAGATAGAAAAATAAACTGTAGAGAGGGGCATTTTGCTTAATATATGCACCATATTCATTATAATTTTTACTGTTCTTCAATGTTTAATTTATGTTTGAATAAATCCATCAAGTTTTTATGACAGCCACCATTTAAATGTTTATATATAAAAAAAATGAATTTAAGTACGTTAGAAATATTAATATGTAACTGTAACTTTACTATTGTAAAAACTTGGTAATCGAATCGCAAGCTTGTGAATGAGAATCGAATCGTGAAATTTGTGTCAACCCAGCCTTATTAAATAGCCTCAAGAACGTTTGCAAAAAATAAAAAATAGAGACTTTTGTGTGCACAAGAAACCATTAAATTTAGCATATAGGACAATGCACACTGAGCCACCTATTGTGACATCAGCCCATTTCGTGTCATGGTTCCTCCGCTGCCACAGAGGATGTTAAATTGTACATTAGGCCTTGATATTAGAGGTACTACCATAAAGAGACAAATTTTGAGCAAGTAAATCTCTTTAATTCTTGTGCATCCATGCTCTCGTTTTATTCATAGTAAGATGGCAGTGATGCAGGTTATATAAAACTAGAAATTATAATGTGTAAGCGTGCCAAAAATTCTCATGCGCCACCTGAATAGTTTCTCGAGGGCACAAAAAATGTTTATTGTGTGCATGCTAAAGTCTGTTTGTTTTTTTTATGTACAGTCAAACCAAAAATTATTCAGACACCAGATATAAATTTATATATTTTTTTACTAGTGGGTGCTGGACAGTATAGTTCATTTATGTAAGTGAGGATAGCAAAAGAAAGTAAACTGTGACATATTATACCCAAAAATTCTTCATACAGTGGACTACCAGTAAAAAGCTATTTAACCTTATTCATTACATACCTTCCTATCAAAGTTATCTGACATTATCGAGATGAATTTGTTCTGACACAGTTTAACTCTTGAGTTCTTGTAATATTTTATTACCATTTTCTAAACTATAGCGAATAAACCGTGATCATGTGAGAAATGTTGAAGGTGTCTGAATACATTTTGGTTTGACTGTATCTATTTATTTTAGGGGTTCTATGTTGTCACTTTGAGAAAATCAATTAAAAAAAACCTAAGAAAATAAAAATATTTACAGATGACTGTACTATATACCAAATATAATGCTGAAATTAATGCTGTGTAGGAATAATAATGTGAAGGAACCCTGGGAGATTGATGTGGAAATGAACCAAGTGTGAGAACTCTTATAAGCAAGTTGAATTTGGCTTCCTTTTAATATCTATTAATGCTCTTATTTGTAGATGCGTCAGGGCGCCTTCCTCGTGAACACGGCGCGTGGCGGTCTGGTGGATGAGAAGGCTCTGGCCCAGGCTCTGAAAGAGGGCAGAATACGGGGAGCAGCCCTGGACGTCCATGAGATGGAGCCCTTCAGGTGAGGGACTCAAGTTTCCTGTTTGCTTTCATTATTATTCTGAAATGTTACTGGAACAGTAATTTTCAGTTTCACTAAACTACTATGAAATTGTCTAATCCACATTCAACAATTGGCCTGTCAAAGCCCTTACACTGGAGGTAATTTTTTTTCTATCATGACACTAGCTCCATTTTCTTCAACAGTTTCTCTCAGGGCCCACTGAAGGACGCCCCAAATCTTATCTGTACCCCACACACATCCTGGTACAGTGAACAGGCCTCCATTGAGGCCAGAGAGGAGGCGGCGCGGGAGGTTCGCAGAGCCATCACAGGTCAGAAAACTGCCTGCTGTGAATAAAAAGCGTATTGTTCATTCTATAATAAGTGTTGCAAATAAGGATGTGCATCTCATGACTCAGGCCGATACGATACGCATCTCGATGCATAGCCAATGATACGATATATTAAAGATACATATGAAGCAGCTACCGATGCGATACATACGATTCACCCCTATTACGATGCAGTGCGATCCAATTTCGATTCGATACAACACAATGCGATTCGATGCAATGCAATGGAGAAAATATTATCACTTTTAATGCCTCGAGGCCCGTTTCATAAAACAAGTTAACCAAATAAGCCAGGCTTATTTCAGTTAGTCTGACTCCTTGTCAAATGATTTGGTTCCATAAACTGTGGCAACTTATGCTGGGAAACTAACCTGGCCTAAAGCAGTTTAACTGTCAGGCTAACCTAAGCTCCTCTACTGACCAATAAGAACATAATGATATTACCACTGTCTCACATACTATTATTTGACTTTTTTTTTTTTTTGTTTCTAGCCATGCAGCCTTTCTATCTGGTTTTATGACAGCTGTACCTTTTATAGTTTGCAGAACATTATGTCCAAAAACAAATTTTTTAGCAAAGTTATTTTATTATTTATTATTATAAAAAATTTATTATTTTACTCAGAATTATTGTGCTCCTATTCGATTGCACTCCTTCTGTTTAGTGTGCATGAGCACAGCTGCGCTCGTTCACTCGCGTCAGCCTCGCCCACTCCTGACAGCAAAATGGATATGTTTGCATGACTTTCTAACATTTACAGATGAAAAATCTACCTGTGACATATCGGTTATGCACTGAGGAAAACACAACGTCTCAAATGCATTAAACAGCACAGATATATTCGCTGTTTGTCATGGTGGATCGATTTGATCCATGATCGACATTAAGGTCTGCTTAAGAATAAGCATGCACAAATTAGTGAGATTGTGTGAATTTAATTTGTCGTTAATGGAACCGCTTTAGCCCCATTTGATTTGTTAGGTTATTTCAGGTCAGGTTTTGGACTTTAATCCCAGTTTTTCCTCGGGTCTCCGTGGTGTTGTGATGCGTCATATTCACGCAGCAGCAGCAGAGGAGAAATCAATCTACGTATAAAATATTGGTCACAGATTATTGGTCACTTTCTAAATAATAAAAGTATAGCGCATCCACTAGTAATTATATATAAATCGTTTTTTACCGATGCAAATATGTTAGAAACGATGCATCGTGATATAAATGACAACTTGTAGCTGATGCACACTTTTTAAACTGATGCATCGCATCGTTAACTTTTTATGCCGATGCACCGAGCGAATCGGGGGAATCTTCCCATCCCTAGTTGCAAAGCATGCCAGAGTAATACAAAACATTGAAGTATTCATGTGCAGTTCTAATTGAGCTGCAGCAAGTTTTTGCATAGGTCCAAATGACACTGCGCTCTCTTGTGTGTGTGCAGGTCGTATCCCAGACAGTCTGAAGAACTGCGTGAATAAGGAGTATTTGATGGCAGCCTCTCAGTGGCCGTCTATGGAGGCCACCACCGTTCACTCTGAACTCAATGGAGCTGCAGCCTATAGGTAACTGCACCTCCCTCCTGTCTGCCATTAGTGCTTTTACTAGGGCTCGGAAATAAATTGATGCATCGCGAATCGAGAAATTATTCAGCATTAGATTTTCCGAATGCATCGCGATTCTTTCTCGAGTCGATTCTGAGCTTAGTTTTCAACAGCAGATTGCACTGCATGCTTTTAGAAACCGCCGTACTCTGCTTGTTTCCAAATCCGTACACACACTTGAACCAAAAATAATCATTGAAGCGAATTACAAGGGTGTTCACAGTGGGATCTGTTTCCATTAATCTCGAGTCATAAAAGCATACTCATAATCATACTCATCCAAACGCACAAGCGCTCTTCAGCACTCTTCTTCATTAGCACTTGAGTGTGTGGATAAAAACTAGATTAGAGCGCCACCTGCTGTTAAAATCTAAGCTCAGAATCAATTCCAGAGAGAATCGCAATGCATTCGGAAGATCTCAGAAATTATCCACGAATCGATGCTGCCTCGATTTATCGTCGCGGCCCTAGCTTTTACTGTATCTCGGCGTGTTTGAGAGAGTGAAAACATGTCTCTGTCGTAGGTTCCCTGCAGGGCTGATTGGCGTAGCAGCGGGCGGGCTGCCTGGAGCCGGGGCAGGAGTGGAGGGCATTGTGGCTGGATCTCTGCCCCTGGCCCACGGCATCGCCCCGGTCTCACACCCGCCTCATACCCCCTCACCCGGGCAGCCCTCCAAGGCCGAGGCGGACAGAGACATCCCTTCCGACCAATAGCATCCCAGCACATTCCATCTTTGCCCTGATCGATGCCCTTTCACCTCACCCGGGGGGACTGACGGCCCTGCTTTCGATGTGACCTTGGGTCACCCCAGTCCAACAGAACACGTGTACAAACCCAGGAGTGAAACCCTGTACCCCCGAACGTACCCCTCATTTCCACTCGGTCTCCTCTGTTGTTCACTTTGGCAGAAAGCAATAACTTCTCTCAAGGATTCAATAATTGGGTTGATACACACTATTTCTAAGCTACGAAATCCCAGTTCCTTTGCTTTGTATCTACTCTGGACTAGTTGGAGTTTGTTTCTGATTAGTGTTTCTTACATTTCTGTTCTTTTCTTATCTGTTTTAACAGCGTGGAAATAAACACATGGACCTTGTTTTCTTTCCTTCGTCCCCTGCCCATCCTCTTCCTAGCATACATTTGTAAAACCTTCTCAACCTGTCCCATCTTAGCAAACATTTGATCATCAAAACAAAGCATCAGCTGGCTACCGTCTTTAAATTCAGCATTTTATTATTTATTTATAATAAAATTATTTCACAGCTGGTGTTCAATAATGGAGATCAAGGCTAATGGCTATGGCCTGTAGCTAAGAGTAACAGTCCATGGGAAGAGCTCAGATGTCTTGCATTCCTCTCACTCTCTCTTCATGTGGAAGGCATCTTCTAGATTTGTCCATCCTCTCTCTCTCTCTTTCTCTTTATTTTTGCAGAAAACAAGAGAGCTTCGCCCCCAGAGCTGTTGGGGGTTTGATCATGTGCTCCACTTTAAGTCACGAGATTTACAGCGTCCGTAATGCCTGAGGTCTGCATAACAGTGTCATTGAAAACGCATACGTGAGATTCCATCGTCTCGTGATAGCCGACTTGATTTTATTTTGTGCACTGCTTGTGAATGATGATGATGATGGGAGATTGCTCATAGGCAGCCAGCTTCATAAATGCAAATTTCAAACAAAGCCATATTCATAGTGTATAGCATCTCTAACTTAAGACATATCTGCAAGATTTGACCTAGCCTCAAAAAATGCTCTTTTTACAATTGTGCGTACAGCATTGACCTCCGCTTGACACATACTGAGATCCACCATAGCTAAGCTGATAACATTGGCACCTTTTTTTTATTTTATTCGTAGCCATTTGAAGAATATTTGCCTTGTTTTTCCATATCTTCTCTCTGGCCTGGATTATCTCTTGCTGTACTTTTCTCCTTGTGCCTCCTTTTTCCAATTAGGCCTTCTCTTTGTGACGCGGCGAGGCACGCTCGTCCTCCATCAATTCCCATGAAATCACTGTGTAGCGCATCCGCCCGTCTGCCCTGCCCTTCCTCCTTCCCACAAGGCACTTAAACTCTTAACACACACTCACAAACACATTTTCATACAGGCCTGACAAACTGAGCTTCATCCACCTTTTTGTGAGGAAGTCCTGGTGCTCCGGAGGCTGCAGTAGCGTTGAAGGCCAGCAGGTGGCGACGACGACTCGCTTCCCCCACAGAGAGCCTCTCGTGAAGGTTTGGCGGGAAATCCGACGGACCTGTTGTGGGCCGCACCATCTGTCGACACGCTTCCAGATACTCAGGATGGGTGATGTCGCCGAGTTAAAGCAGGTCATATACCCTGAGCTTGACATTTTTTCATGGGCGTATTCTATGATATCAGCCTTCGTTTTCTCTGCGTTTTCACAATTTAGAGCACAGAAGATAAGGTGGAAAGAATGTAAAAGCTAGGTCAGTGGAACGCTGGTTGCTTTCCAAAGAAGGTAACGTTAGGAGAGTGTCTCGGGATAGCGTTCTGAGCAAGAGAAAGGCCTTTCTAGTACCTCAGTAACAGATATTGAATGTATGCTCAGCTTTCTGGCTTTGTACAGCTTTTTTAGATCATAGGTTCCTATTTCTGAGGGGGTGTGTATGCGTCTGCATGTATGTGACCTTGTGTGACTGCTTATCCAGTGCATCAGTTATTCGCAAATTACAAAATAAAGTGTTTTTTTTTTTTCCCCCCCCTCCATGCATAGGATGTCTATTATATTGTTTCATTAGACTTAGTTTGAATCTCAGGCTTTAGCATTATGAAGTTCTTAATCTGTGATTTTTGTAATTCTCTGTATAAAGGAGCACAGTTTCACGTCTTCGTCGAGATGTATGCTAATAAACGGAGGAGGTTTGAAACTATGCGATTGAGGATGTGTTCTTGATAGCCTATGTTGTAAGTGTCCTCAATCCTTATGGGTTCGTGCATGATAACCATATCAGGCCCCTCCCCCTCGCTTCCCATTGGCCACGTTTTGATGTTGAATTTTGAGTGACGTGCAGCTTTTCCTAGACTGAAGTGATGCCCTTTAGTTTGTGTCATTCAGTGTTCAACATGTTGTATTGAAACATTTCAAGATGAGTCTCGGTCCATCCTTTCACCCTCAGCACCCTCGTCGTCCCGTGGTCCCCTCGCTGCCTTAATGTCGTAGATTGCGGTGAATCTTCCCCCCACAAACACACATGCAAGAGAGAGGAGGCTGTTTTCTTTAGCCATATGTTGCTCTGTGTGCTTGATGCATATTTCTGGAGAGCACGAATGGCTTTCACTTTGAGGTGTGAAATGCTCAGGCACTATGAAAGACCCTTTCAGGAGCCGCCGATGTGGTTAAATCTGGTCTGTGAAGGGAGGCTGGAGAGGACAGATATGGACTCGCAGCAGTCAGTTTCTCTCTCAGGGTTCTAATACACACACATCCCACAGCCGCCAGTTACACGCGTCCTCCATCCCAATGAAGATCATGTTGTAGATCTCCAGAGCTCTCCTACACAGTCCATCTTTCAACAATGAGTGTCCTTCTGTGATATTTGTCCTTTCTATTGCTCTTTTCTCTGCGTGTTTGTCGCACTGACACCTAACAACAGAAGAATGAATGTTTTAATAGAACTGCGTGTAACGTTGAAGTTGGGAAATGTATTTTTACAACATGTGAACTTTTTATTCCTTTCTCTTACCTTCTTTTTGTTGTGAATTGATTTTTTTTTTCTCCCCGTCACCAGACTGCAAAAAAGTAAAAACCACAAAAAAAAAAAAATCCTGTAACTAGGCTCTTAAGCTTTACTTTTGTTTTTGTTTACTTTTTTATTAGAAAACAATCATGTTTGTGATGGTAACCTCTGATGGTAAATTCCACAAGGTATTTTAATAAAATCCTAAAGATTAAACCCTTGGTCGCTCACTCTTTTATAACCTGAATTAAAGTTGAACTCTAAAGTCAAGACATGCACGACCATTCAAAAGTTTGAGAAATTAATACTTAAGTAAATTTTATTTGGCAAGGACGCATTAAATTGATAAATCAATATATGCAGTAAATATATTTCAAAAGATTTATATTTCAAACAATAATAATAAAAAAAACCTCTTATTAATCAAACAATCTTGAAGAAAATGTATCACAGTTTTCAACATTAATCATAAATGTTTCTTGAGCAGCAAATCAGCATATTAGAATGATTTCTAAAGGATCATTTGACACTGAAGACTGGAGTAATGATGCTGAAAAT
>NW_015551052.1:241996-259334 GCF_001515605.1 Sinocyclocheilus anshuiensis
AAAAGCACAGTTTGAGGTGATTAAAGGGAGGAAAGTTTTTAGCAGGGTTCTCCCTCTGAATGTGTCCTGATGGTTGTTTATCAGCAAATGTCCCCAGGTGCTGATGTGTTGCCAATCAGGTTAATGAGGTGTTCAGGGCATATACCCCCTCTGCTAAAGCTGAAATTGTTACCAAATGTCTCGGAGTAACAACTCCTGCCACATATTAAGCCCTGTTGTCATAGGACAGGAAAAGCCTTTTGTGCATAAAGGAGTTATGTAGTATGTTAAATAGTGTTTTTTTTAGTGTGGCGCCTGTTGTTCGTGCCATTTCAGTTTGTTTGTTGAAAGCTGAAGTTTAGGAGTGTAGGTTAACCATAAAGGTTTGGCAGTAAACATTCTTTATGTCTTGTAAATAAAGGAAACTTGTCTTGGAAAAACAGTGTAGCTTTAATATATATATGGCTTTCTCTGTATAGTTGAGTGAAATGGTGTTATACGTTAATAGGTGTTTTATGATGTTTTGATAGTCAGAAAAGTAAAGAAACAAAGAAATCGAGAAAACCGTTCTGCAGTGATTCACCATTATGTCTGAAGTCCCGTAAGGATTGCGCAACACACTGATGTTTACGAAGTTGTTGAACCTTTTAAAGACCGTTGGTTTAATTGAGCAAGTTCCTTTGTTTTTGATGTTCATTGACCTGAAACGGTCTTTCAATTTTAAAACACCTTTTTTAAACCCTATTTAATATGCATAACAAACACCATATAGTTTCAAAGTGTCTAACATCTTCATATATTTCCGTGATGTTCATCAATAAGCAGTTTCACATAATAACGTTGATTTTATTACATGCTTTGAAAATGTCCAGTTATTGCACACATTTGCTAATTAAGTTGAAGGAATAGTTCATCCCAAAATGAAATTTGTACTCACCTCAGGCCATCCAAGATAAAGAAGAGTTTGTTTCTTCATCGAAACAGATTTGGAGAAATCACTTGCTCGCCAGTGGATCCTCTGCAGTCAATGGGTCCAAACTGCTGATAAAAACACCACAATAACGGGCTGTTGAATGACATTGTTCAGATGTTGTATTTCGAGACATTTGTCAGGTTTTGTTCTTGAAACACTCTTGTGTGCAGGACTAGTTTCTTACGCATCTCATCCCGCGCCTCGTTGCTAATTCCAAAACGGCATTTTAGACCTAGTAATGTAGGTTTGAGTCATTGACCGCAGACTAACACAGTTATTAATGCATTTATGAGAGAGAGATTAAGCGTGTGTGAATTACCCGAGCCTGTGCGTTTCTTTCAACACTGGTCGACAGCAGCGTCTCTACTATGATAAACCGTAAATTCATTTGTTTTACGAACAACGCCAATATTAGCTCACTAGTGAGAAATGACGTGTAGCCAGTGCTGGGTAGTAACTGTGATTACATGTAATCTGGATTATGTAATCAGATTCCAAAAATTATGTACTTGTAATTTGAGCATATTGCATTTTTAAAATGCTCATAATCAGATTACAGTTACTTTTTATGGATTACATGATTACGTATTATTCACACAGTGGCAGTAATTTATTCATAAATCCCCAATTCTTCTCCCTAATTCATTTTGAGTTTTTTTTAATCAACTCAACAAACCCACTGCAGTTCTTACAACCCTGGTGTAATGTAATGTTTAATGCATTTTATAATGTTGATATAAACAAAATTTTTGTATGTCTTTGCTTTTGTATGTCAATGTTACATTTAATGATAAGTTTTTAAAACAAGATAAAGTAATCTAAAAAGTAGTCAATGCATTGCCTAAAATGAGTAACCTAGATTACATTACTAACTACAATTTTCATATAATTTGTAATCTGTAACAGACTACAATACCCAGCACTGCGTGTAGCTTAGAAGCAGTGCTGACAACATGTTTCTGTGCACATGTATGTTTCTGTGTGTGTGTCTGTATTTGTGTGCATTTGTAAGGGAGAGAGTATTGCTTTCCGTACATAATAGAACGTAATTTTGTGGCAAAAACATGGAAGTAGTTTGTAGTTTTTATCTTGTGGTTTACTATATTAATTTGCTTGGTCAGTGTCTTTGTGTGGTTTGGTTCTTTTGATGTTGTAGGCTTTTTTTAATGGATGTCAATGAAGGAGAGGCTTCACTACACTGAATAAACAACTTTTTTTTTTAGGAAACAGCCTATCATTTAATGAATTGACAGGCTATTGGGTAATCTTTGACATGTTTTACATGTCAAAGACATGTAAACTAAACAATAACTAAAACAATAGTTTTGAGTTCAACTATCAAAAAAAGTCACAGACTTACGGCACTTCTCATTCATTCCTATGGTATCCGTTAATGGCGATTGAGTGTCACACAACTCTGATTGACGTCAAGACTATAATGTGATTGGTTTTAAGGTGCATGTGATCCAAGTTGACCGTTACACTTTCTCCCAGTAGTAAGACAATCTCTGGTATAATCCACAAGTAATCCTCACGACTCCAGTCCATCAATTAATGCTTTGTGAAGTGAAAAGTTGCATGTTTGTAAGGGTGTATTCACACCAGGAAAGTCCACTAGTTCACTTGCTTTGGTCCGGACCAAATACAATGTTGATTTATTTATTTTTTTGGTGTGGTTCGCTTTCACACTGTCCTTTTTGCAAGTGAACCAGAAATTGTAAACACAACCACACGTGTGCTAAGGTCATCCATTCATTGGTTCATCCATTCAACTGTACCAGAGTTTGTTTGGAAGCGGACCGAGCCCACCTCTTCAGCTGGGTCTCGTTATGGTTGTTTGGTCCGCACCCGAATGCGATTGCTGTGAACCAAACAAGAAAGGTGTGAAAACACCCTAAGAAACAAATCCCTGAGCTAGACATTTTAACTTAACTGTTGCTACTGGCCATTTTAACTTTGTTTGTTTTTAATTTCATAATAAGCAAATTTGCTTGTCATCATTCATCACAATTACATTGTAATGGGATACATAAAAAAATATTTTCTTAAAATGATCTGAAAAAAAAAAAAATCAAGTTACCCATGTTTTTCCCCACATTAACCTTAATTTCAGTGGAATTTAAGTGGAAACTCCTATTCTGTAATGCAGTAAGTGTGTGTTTGAGTGTCAGTGACCCAGAGTCCGATTACAGACGAGATGCTGTGTCGTATGTCTGCGCTGCACCTCCAGATGAGAAGGTGACCATGTATTATGTCTAAAACTGTTTCCCTCAGACAAGACGTAAAAGTAGGTTCCACTGTTTATGGGAGTCGCTCAGCAGAGAATGACTGTTTATGCTGCACTCTGTCCCCATGTAAATGTTTTTTCTACAGATGATCGTCTCCGAGTCATTGCCAGTTTATTTAAGGAGTAGACAGCCGTGCTTGAAATAATGCGCAGAAATGACCTTTTTGGATACAAAATTAGTTTTATTGTGCTTAGATGACTGAGCATGAGCTCATTTACCTTACGTCACTCTTTACCCAAAATGCCCCAAAATCGATCAAGTTTTTGGATTACAAAACTTTATATTGGCTGTTTTGTAACCCCAATTATTCAAAATGAACAAACAAGTCAATAAATCTTAGCAAAGTATTTCTTAGCGTATAGTGAAATATTGGCAAACACGTCACCAAGTTTTAGCTGCATTGGGAAGCACTTTGTCATTGGTTCATCCATTCAACTGTACCAGAGTTTGTTTGGAAGCGGACCGAGCCCACCTCTTCAGCTGGGTCTCGTTATGGTTGTTTGGTCCGCACCCGAATGCGATTGCTGTGAACCAAACAAGAAAGGTGTGAAAACACCCTAAGAAACAAATCCCTGAGCTAGACATTTTAACTTAACTGTTGCTACTGGCCATTTTAACTTTGTTTGTTTTTAATTTCATAATAAGCAAATTTGCTTGTCATCATTCATCACAATTACATTGTAATGGGATACATAAAAAAATATTTTCTTAAAATGATCTGAAAAAAAAAAAAATCAAGTTACCCATGTTTTTCCCCACATTAACCTTAATTTCAGTGGAATTTAAGTGGAAACTCCTATTCTGTAATGCAGTAAGTGTGTGTTTGAGTGTCAGTGACCCAGAGTCCGATTACAGACGAGATGCTGTGTCGTATGTCTGCGCTGCACCTCCAGATGAGAAGGTGACCATGTATTATGTCTAAAACTGTTTCCCTCAGACAAGACGTAAAAGTAGGTTCCACTGTTTATGGGAGTCGCTCAGCAGAGAATGACTGTTTATGCTGCACTCTGTCCCCATGTAAATGTTTTTTCTACAGATGATCGTCTCCGAGTCATTGCCAGTTTATTTAAGGAGTAGACAGCCGTGCTTGAAATAATGCGCAGAAATGACCTTTTTGGATACAAAATTAGTTTTATTGTGCTTAGATGACTGAGCATGAGCTCATTTACCTTACGTCACTCTTTACCCAAAATGCCCCAAAATCGATCAAGTTTTTGGATTACAAAACTTTATATTGGCTGTTTTGTAACCCCAATTATTCAAAATGAACAAACAAGTCAATAAATCTTAGCAAAGTATTTCTTAGCGTATAGTGAAATATTGGCAAACACGTCACCAAGTTTTAGCTGCATTGGGAAGCACTTTGCAACAACACCCTGTTAAGTTTCTAGTACATTCTTGGTCTCATCAGCCTGTCCATTGGAATATTTATTAAAGGCTTTTGTCCAAGAGAGGTTCACGTTAGGGTCAGTGTGCTCAAGAGTGTACACAACACTCATTGAGACCGAAACCGGTCACTTTCTGGGGTCTGATCCCATCTGCGTCAATGCAAATGAATCGCCGTTGAGTCTGGCCTCTGATGAAGTGATGACTACCTTCGCCTGATGCAGTAAACATTACCAAATTTGAGGAATAGATGCTTTTTACATTGGACTTTTCCTGTAAATGCCAACCTTGATTTATAGTGACTGGTAAAACCTCTTGGCTTTCAGCTGTATTACTGTTAGTGTCTTTTCTTGACAGGCAATCAGTGACAAATGTCTCTTATATTGGACTGACGTGAGCTCTCACAGGGACTGACTGCTTTCTAACCAGATAATTCCCAGATGTCATTCACTTCTATGAGTGTGTTATTATGAAAACCATTCTTCCTGTGCTAAGGCCTCTTGTGCGAGTGTGTGAGCTGCTGTAGATCAGCAATATCAGGGCATTATTGCTAAAACAACTATTGTTATTGTTTGAATATTTAACCCTAAGTATTGAATGTCATGTCCCAGACTGTTTGTGCTATTGATATTATGTTTGGAATGAATTTTGTGGCTCACAGAGGAAATTTGGACTGTTTTCTAAGTAACTTGATGTTCACTGAAACTGAAGGGATTTGAATCCCTTGGGAACCACATTGCAACAAGCTACAGAAACACTCAGAACACCTTAGCAAATCCACAGTGACGCTCTGGCATTGTGTTGGTAAGTTTTGCATAGTGCTGGATGGACTGACCTATAAACTGAAGTAGTGGAAGGTGTTAGATACAGTACTTCTGTCCAACTGTTGTACTGCCAAATTCTAAATCCAGGGTACCAGTAATGTCCATGCCATTTTAGCCTTTCTGTGTGTAAAAGGTTAGGATTTTGTATTTGTCAAAGCAATGCATTAAAAAATGAAGTCAATTATAAGTAATTTGTAGGCTGATTTCCACACTGATGCTATTGAAACAGTTTATATGAGCAGCCTGGCATAGCAATAATTGCTTAACCAATGGCGTGAGTTTGGGGCGGAGCTCTCCGTTTTTCTGGCCAATGGCAAATGAAGGAAGTGTTAGGGAAACCTGTTTGGAAACAGTTTTTAAAATTGTGTTTGATGGATAAAAACACAAATCATGAATCATGATTTGCTTGCTGTTTTTAGTCCGCAGTAAGTATTATTAGAGGGAGGGACATTCTCATTTCAAAGAAAATCTTAATAATTGGACACATTTGTTTATACTCCTGAGATGACTCAGCAATTTTTTAGCCATTTTAAAGGAAGAGAAAGACTACTGTATCTTAAAAGCATATGTCAAATAAAATGTATTATTTTATTGTATTTAATAAAATTATGGCTGTGTTCAAAAGCTTGTTGCCTCGTTGCCCTGTCAATGACTTTGCAGGCAGCTTTTACATGAAGGTGCCTCCTGAAACTGATTTCGGACAAACTAAGTAATTTAATTCGGACAGAGTAATTTAATTACTACAATAATTTCTCATTAGAAATTACATTTAAAGTGGACAAATGTGGTCAAAAACACATTTACACACAAACTGACGATCAACTTTCAGAAGTTCATTTATTATTTTTAGCTCAACTGTCAGTCAACATTGTATGGGGCAGAATTATAGATTTTTCTTTTATGCCAAAAATC
Source organism: Sinocyclocheilus anshuiensis (assembly GCF_001515605.1). NCBI lineage: Eukaryota > Metazoa > Chordata > Actinopteri > Cypriniformes > Cyprinidae > Sinocyclocheilus > Sinocyclocheilus anshuiensis. The sequence goes on from NW_015551052.1 coordinate 248,359, forward strand.
ATTAGGATATTAAGCAAAGATCATGTTCCATGAAGATATTTTGAAAAATTCTTACCGTAAATATATCAAAACTTAATTTTTTGATTAGTAATATGCATTGCTAAGAACTTCATTTGGACAACTTTAAAGGCGATTTTCTCAGTATTTTGATTTTTTTTGCACCCTCAGATTCCAGATTTTCAAATAGTTGTATCTTGGCCAAATTTTGTCCTATATCCTAACAAACCATACATCAATGGAAAGCTTATTTATTCAGCTTTCAGGTGATGTATAAATCTCAATTTTAAAAAAATGATCCTTATGACTGGTTTTGTGGTCCAGGGTCACATATATGAACACATCAACTTCCAGTTACACAGTCTGTGATCTCACAGGAGAAGAATAGAGATAAAAGGAGAGGAACGGAAAAAGAGCTAGACTGAAAGTGAGTGTGTGTGTGTGTGTATACCCATACATGGAGAGGTGGGGGTGAAGAATGGGAGGAGAGAGGAAAGAAAAAAAGAGAGGAGGGGAAAGAGAGCATGAAAGTGGGGTGTCTTGATCTGTAGTGCACATCTCCACAAACCCTGTCCTGCTGTCTAGCATCACAGCCAGGTAAGAGTGAGCCGTTCACTAGCATGTGATCCACTGTCTGTGTGTGTGTTTGTGTGCGTGTCCTGCGCTCATGCTGGCTGCTGTGGCAAAGGTTAAGACAAGGGTTGGTTTTCTGCTTCTCCACTTTCCTGCTGTGCCTCTATACCGCAACCTTCCCACACTCCTCTTCTGCAGGTTTGATGTCTCTTTGACGAATAATGCTGCTGTGCTTAAGTATTTTAAAACATGTGCTACTCTTAACAGTTATTTAACTATCCCCCCCCCTTCTCATTCATTTCTTACTCTAAACACTGCCCGCATGGTTTTTGCGTTTGCATGCGACTGAAATGCAAGATTCCTGACCTCTTCCTGCAGTACAAGCTCACTGCGGCTTCATAATTGCTCACCCTGTAAGTTTAAGCTTAAGTGGCAAAAAAGCCGCAAGCTCTTTTCTTCTGCACTTTTCCGTCTCCCCTAGTTTTATTTTGTCTCGTTCGTGCTGGGAGCGGAGATTTGCTGTGTCTGTTGGATGTTTGAGAAACGTGTGTCTTTTGACCCTGCGCTGAAGAGTGCAAACAGAGGGAGGTTTGCTTTAGGTTAGTGTCGTGCAGCATCTGCAACCACTGGCAAGTGCAGGGCAGCAGAAATGCATCCCACAATCTGCCAGAACTTTGTACAAGGTTTGATTTAATTTCACAGTTCAAGACAGAGATAATGTGGAAAACGTGGGGATTTGCATTTGCACGTGTGCAAAATGTCAGTTCAGATGGGAGATCAAAATATTTATAACGTTTTAATAGTCAACGGATGATGTTTGGGAATGATGACTCCGCTGGATAGACAAAACATTGTTTCTTCAATGCTTTACAGGGTCTCCCACGAACAAACAGATCTGTTTGTATTGAGGACAAACATTATTGAGCAATTGTAGCACGTGTGCCTGATGCTTATATATTACAGTGATTTTCAAACACGAAACCCAATAAGCTGCAGTAAAACGGCCAGATTACCTTTTCTGGTAAATGCCACATCTGCTGTTCACACGTCCAACAGCTTTCCACAGCTTTTTTGGGTCCCGTTCACACATCAGCACCATCAGTGCTGTTAAAACTCTGTGATGTCATTTGGTGGAAATGACTTTTAAACAGCTACGCCACAAATCTAGAATCGCAAACTGTTCCAGGATCTTTGGATCAATTCCTTCATCTACCCAAATGGAGAAAAGCTCTTTTGTTTCAATGTTTGTACAATTTGACACAATTTCTTTCCAAAAAATGTAGAAATGAATGATAAAATGATTTTCATGTGGTGCGACCAACATGCATGAAAAAAACAAAACGTAAAACAGATAATGATGTCATGGAGACGGCCCCTGCAGACCCTTGTGAGTGAACCAATGTCAATAAATCTCTTAAAATATCTGATTATTTAACCTTTTTTTTTATGAGAGGGAAAGATTAGTTCAGGCTGTAAATGTCATGTGGTGCAACTCCCCAAAAGACTTGATATTTATGAATAAGTAATTCATTTAAAAGAGAACTTTTTAGCTTAAAACTGATTTTTAAAAACATTTTTGAAAATAAGGATTAAAATGTGTACATTCACAGTTAATTGATTATTACTTCTATTAATATTACTTTTTACCTGATGGTTACACCACATGACATTTGTAGAGTCGTTATGGCAATACTTCCATACTTACCAACATACTTCCCCAGTTGATTAATCACAGTACATTTGACAATTGTTTTGTTTTACAGGTTTTCTGAAATGTTGTTTAAATATGCAATTGAGGTATTATCTAGTTAAATATGCACACATTTGCATACATTTCCAGAACAGAAATAGCAACATTGGATAGAGGTTCAAATTTCTCATTTCATTTTGTTGACATATTGAGAAGTCTGAAAATACTGTCAACAGCCAGAAAGAAAATGTACATGTTTTTTTTTTAAATACAATGTTGTATAAACCCAGGCAAATAATATATATACAAACCCCACTATAAAAACCTTCAGAATATACATGGGAATAAAATGGTGTAGTTTGGTGTTTGTAAGTTCTGCTGAAGTAGAGATTACTGGCTCACTGCAGGAGGAAAATACTAATTTTGAGAAAACTTTAAAGACGTGTTGTAACTAAAACTGTTAATTTTGGATGTTTTCTTCCCACAAGCCTGAAAGAAGTCAAGTAATGGAAAAAAAAAAAAAAAACTAAAATTGACCAATGCATGACAAATATTTTGTTTGAAGTGTCTTGCCTTAAAATTGAAATTTTCTTGAAAATAAGTTTCCAAAACCATCTGAAACCAACATAAAGACATATTGCATCTGCACCTTTACAAATACTTTTTTTTTAATGTCAGAGCTCCTCAAACTCATAAAAACTCAAACCATTAATGTTACGGGTTTTGTTCACAAATAGCATCAATATGGAACTTTTCCAGCAATGTTACGCTGGCAAAATGCCAAGGCTCGTTTGCCGGCATTTCTAGTCACACACCGTTCACCTCTAAAGGGAAAAATGCAGTTGGAAAAGGTTGCATGTGTGAAAGTGCTGTGATACTTCAGAGTTTCCAAAAGATGCGGAAACCTGATCTGTCAAATATAGGAGGAAGAGACTGTGAGTTCTGAAGAAAAGGAAAGGAAACCACAAAAGGAGTGCACGTTCAGTCCTCGCTCGTAAGATTTTATCCATGTCCCATTGAACCTGCGGTCTAGCCGGCTTTAAAACAAGGAGCGTTTAGCTGCTTTCTCACTCCAGAACTATGTCCATTAGACATGAGGTCGTTTCTGGTGACTCAAGACCTCTCTCCTCATGGATCCTAATATATCTGTTCATCATGAGCACTTTATAACCCAGTGCACTGCTTTTCCTCAATAACATCAGAGACACCCTCTCAAACCCTTTGTCACTTCGCCTCTTTATTAAGAGACCGTGGCAGACGGTGCAGATCCCAGTATCTCATGCAGTCACGCTCTAAACCTTCTGCTGGGTTCTAAGCTGGTCTTGCGTAATACGCTCAACACTCAATCACAGGCTATGAGGGATGAAAATAACTCCGTCATACAACCCTGCTTTTGTGTTATTTTAATTTAGTTGGGAATAAATGGCAAGCCTATGGTTGTTGTGATAAGGGGGTCGGCTGGGATGGGACTGTGGGTTCTCGGTAAATTTGTGCCGTGGTGATGTTGAGTTCATCATATATGCCTTCAGCAGCTGTTAATTATGTTTTATTTCTAGCATCTAAAGTCTAAAATTGTATTAAACTGGCTTTGCAGACTGTTTGACTGTCTGGCTTTGAAGGGATATAGTTCACACAGAAATGTACTCACCCTCATGTTGTTCCACAGTAAGTCTGACTAAGTTTTAAGAAACACACATGAGATATCTTTAATGTTTACTAATTTTAATTCAGTGAATATAAAAGTGGGGTGGAGGCTGTCAGGTTTCCAAAAGCGCAAAAAAAAAAAAGATCCATAAAATCGCATGTATGTTCATGAATTTTAAAGTTTCCATATTTCATAATTTTACTTTTGGGGTCTGCTAGAATACATTTACATGATTTCAAGTTCAAAAAACATTGTTTTTCTCATACTATACAATGCAGCAGCACTTTAGTTTAACCCTTTGCCTGAAACGCTCTGTTTTAGTCTCTTTAAAGCCTGGCTTTCTGAAAAGCCAGTTCTGCTCTGATTGGTCAGCAGGCCCAGTATGTTGTGATGTAACAACTTTAGCACAATCAGATTTCAGCTCTTAATGAGCATCTGTATGCTCATTAAGCATTTATGGTTACATCTATGGTAACTACGGCTTAGGTAGTAAAAGTCCATTAAATATTTTCTCCCTCAAAGTGAAAAATAAATAAATAAATAAATAATGAAATGTCCTCGACACAATGGGTGCCTGTTAAAACATGGCACGTCAAGACACGTCACACCAGGTTTAATGACATTCATTGTCAACTGGTTTACGCATGTCGCAATATTTTCATATCTGAGTGAACTATTCTCATTCTCAAATATTCTCAGAAGCTCATAAGGGTTTCGTTGTAATATCAGTTAGTGAGTGTCTTTGAATGCACTCTTGTCGGAGCAAGCTACAAATCTCAGATGCTTCCCTTGACAGAGGATTAAGGTGTCAGGAACCAAAGTTATGTAATTTCCTCTTGCAATATATATTTGCTGCATGAGTGGATCAGAGTTACTGTAGTACAAGAAACTGAAATGGCAATTTATACAATTTCTACATAGCCGTTTCACTAATATTAACAATAAAAAGGAAACAAACTGTGTTTTCCCTCAACTTGGCTCTTTTTTTTCCCTGACACAGATGTCATCAGAGGTCTTTGTTCCTGGTTGGCTGCAGCAGCTGCTGGTCGTGCTGCTCAGGTTTGCGCTGTCCTGCGCAGCCCCGGTGAACCTGACCAATGGGACGGAGTGCAGCGCTCGAGGACCCGCCTCTTACATCCTGGTGTTCACCGGCCACTGGAGTCCACAGACCTTCCCCAAACAGTATCCCTTGTTCCGACCACCTGCGCAGTGGTCCAAACTCATGGGTAAGACTCCTGGTGCTGGAGGTGTCAGGTTGACAAGCCAAATGTAGATTGCTAGAAGCTGATCTCATCTTGTTCTCGAGGTTGACCGCCGGCAGTGCTGTGGGAAGGTTGCTTTGGAAATGTTATAGGTTACAGATTACAAATTACTCTGTCTAAAATGTAATAAGTAACTATTTCAGTTACTTTATTCAAGTAATGTAACTGATTACATTTGATTACGTTTTGATTACTTTTCTAAATTTCTAATGTTTTCAAACATGTAAACCAGAAAGGGTTAACCTTACGGTATCAACACTGATCACTGTCAGACTTTCAAAATCCTTCATCACTTGAATTAAGATTACAATAATTTCATTTTCATGCACAGCCACCACAAAATCAGACTTACTTTGAGATCATTCTGAGGTTAAATACAGATTTAAAACCATAACAAGAAATAGTCACTGTGATTCTGTTTTTGAAATCAAACTTTTGCATAGCTATGACTGGAAACACTGGCATAGTTAGGTAACACTTTATTATTTTAGACCATATTTTAGAGCAGTCACTGCAATTTATGAAAGAAATCAATTAAGTCTGTATGTGGGTGTGTGTGTGAAAAAATTCAGATGTAACCCCCTTTGTAATCGTCATAAGTAACTGTCATTTTTCTCAGTAACTGTAACTGATTACAATCACATTTATTTTGTAATTAAATTACGTAATTTAGTTACATGTAACTAGATACTTCCAACACTGACTGCCAGCGATGGCTCCACGTGCTTTAGAGATGAGAATGTTTAAAGTTCCTCACCATATGTCAGGACGCTAAGTACTCACAGCTGGCCTGTTAACCGTGAGACTGGCCCCGACGACCCTCCATACATACACGCATTACCTGCCACACCACGTGAGCGAGGCAGTCTAATGAGGAAAGCAGAACGAGGGCGAGGGTGAGGAGTAATAGCCCTGCAGGTTCGCCCTGTCCTTTAATAGTCCTTCCATAAATACACAACGCATGCAGCGACCGTCGACTTTAATGCGATCGCTGTGTGCTGGCTTTTTCTGAGGACGTGCTCTTTGGGTGTCACCGGTATACCAGCCGTCACATGCCACCGCACGCGAGCAGCAGATGTGGACGGCCTCAGCCAAAACATTTACAACCCAGAGATCCTCAAAGTTCAGGCTGTGGATTTGGAGCACTGAGATGATGTCTGTGTGGTTTCTCCTGCCTCCTGGATGGCTTTCCGGCCCTCTCTTTATCCATTTATCACTGTTGTATCGCAATTATGTTCAGAAACCGCACATTTTTGCATGCAATCAAAAGGTTGCTCCGTACATATGAACTCCACGTATGAAGGATGGGACTATTAGGGGAAAGACGGAGATAGAGAGATAAAAGCGCTGGAGACGGTTGCGGTTTGTGGTTTAGCTGATTGAGGTCAGGTCTCTTCAATTTTTCTGTCCACATTTGGGCCAGACGTGTAGCATGGAGAGACTAGACGTGTCAGCGTGCCAAATGTGCTGCCTGCCTTCCTGTCATTCTCACTTGTATCTTTTTTCTCTCAGTCTCCTGCACTCCCAGCTCTGGGTCTGCCAGACCAAAATGGTTTGTAGTTATGAAGAACACAGTGGGACGTTAAAGAGAGGCTGAAATCATTTCAGAAACATCATCTTAGCTCCTTCCACTTTCAAACCTCTGTTGTGATATCAAGAGCTAAGTGAATTATCAAACTTGAAACAAAAATTCGGTCTGTATTTAAAGGATTAGTTCACTTCCAGAATAAAAATTTCCTGATAGTTTACTCAGCCCATGCCATGCAAGATGTTCATGTCTTTCTTTCTTCAGTTAAATAGAAATTAAGGTTTTGAGGAAAACATTCCAGGATTTTTCTCCATATAGTGGACTTCAATGGGGATCAATGGGTTGAAGGTCCAAATTGCAGTTTCAACTTCAAAGGGCTCTACACAATCTCAGCCCAGGAATAAGGGACGTATCTAGCGAAACGATTGGCCATTTTCTAAAAAAAATAAAAATAAAAATGTATATACTTTTTAACCACAACTCATCTTGCACTAGCTCTGTGATGCACTTGCGCAACTTCATCCTAGATGCATTCATGTTGGAAAGGTCATGCGTGGATAGTTTTTCGTCTGTGTACTCCATCTCATTTTCTCCTCCAACTTCAAAATCATCTAACATTGTTGTTTTACCTTTTTTCGTAAAGGGCGTTTGATTTTCTTTGCACGTTCACTTTGTAAACACTGGGTCGGTACTTCCGTCTACGTCACGCGTGACCTTCACAACGTGACTACGTTATTGTGTGATGCTGAGCTAGTGCAAGACGAGCACTATTTGTGGTTAAAAAATATAGAAATGTTTATTTTTCTTAGAAAATGGCCGATCGTTTTGCTAGATAAGTCCCTTATTCCTCCGCTGGGATTGTGTAGAGCCCTTTGAAGCTGCACTGAAATGGTAATTTGGACCTTCAACCCATTGGCTCCCATTGAATCCACTATATGGAGAAAAATCCTGGAAAAACTTACTTTGTTTTTGACTGAGGAAAGAAAGACATGAACATCTTGGATGACACGGGAGTAAATTATCAGGAAATTTTTATTCTGGAAGTGAACTAATCCTTTAATTATCCTTATGTAGTTCCAAACATTCGGTTTTTTTTTGTGGGAACACAGAAGTAGATTTTCGATTTTTTTTTTTTTTTTTTTTTTTTTTTTTTTTTTTCCCTTTACACTTCTTGCGTCTTTTGCAGTGTCTCTCGCACACAGAGTTGTAAAAGCACAGTGCTCAAGTTAAAGGAAGTTTCTAGACCTTGCGGTTTTTCATTGGGTAAAGTTCACACAGAACAGGTTTTTCCATTACATTGAACTGTTTCTATGGTTTTTCTGTTTAAACACACTAGATGAATGTGTTTTACCATCTTTGTAGCATCTCTAGATGTTTTTAATGTTCCACCTGACCTGCATGTTGCATTTTTGAACAACAAAAACGCGTTCTGTGTGAATGGCCCCCATGCAGCTCTTTCAGCACAGAGGCACTTTACAGACTACAGTTACATTCATGCATTTAGCAGACACTTCTATCCAAAGCGATTTAAAAAAAACAAGTGAACAAAAGCAGTTCATCAAAGATTTGCAAAAGCAATTTGTCAAAAAAAATTGAGGCAAGCATCAGTATTGCTACTGCTTGTACTTACAGTGAGACTCGGTGTTGGGTTCTTTTAACTTGGGCCAAAAACAAACTTTATAGCAGCATTCTAGTAACCAATCAAACCACCTTTGCAATGGTATAGCAACACCCATAACTGCTACTTATAACCTCTAATATCAAGATGGCAAGTTTTACACAGGCAAGAAAATCTGAAAATGTAACTCTAGCCTGGTTACATGTGACATTCTGGTTTTTGAGAGCTGTTGAACAGATTCCTATTAAAGAATAGAACGTCACTTTTGGAAAAGTAGTTTAGTCATAAGGTATGATCATATTGGCAAATGTTGTCAAAAAGGTCCATTGTCTATTGTCAATAGTGTAGCGATGCATAACTGTTCCCTCCTGGTGGAATGACCTGCCCAAATCAATCCGAGCAGCTGAGTCCTTAACCATCTTCAAGAAACGACTAAAAACACCTCTGTTCCACCTTTATTTGACCATCTAACTCTAACACATTTTAATTCTACTTTATCTATATTTATCTTTTTTTTCTTTAAAAAAAAAAAAAAAAAACAAACACTAGCTTTCTATTTTTTCTATGCTATCTACTTGGTTTTCTTTGTGTGTGTGTGTGTATATGTGTGTGTGTATAATATATATATATATATATATATACACCTTGCTACGTGTACTGCGTTAGGCTAACCGAGACTTGTCATTTGCACTTCTATATGGTTGCTCTTTTGTTAGTTTTGACTGCTTTTATTGTCCTCATTTGTAAGTTGCTTTGGATAAAAGCGTCTGCTAAATGTAAATGTAATGAAGCACAGTTCGCTCAGTAGTCACTTTCAAACTGAGCAACTTTCTGTTGGTCAGTGCTGCGAATCTGAGTGAAAAAATTGGACCTGTTGCGAAATCTGTAACCCAACTGCGCAGATTTCTATCGAACTGACTGGATTTCACCCATGAAATTTCGCTGAGCAACAGTAAACACTCTTAAAAATAAGGTGCTTCACGATGCCATAGAAGAACCTTTTTTGTCTAAATGGCTCCATTAAGAACCTTTAACATCTGAAGAACCTTTCTGTTTCCCAAAGGGTTCTTTGTGGCGAAAGAAGGTTCTTCAGATTATAAAAAGGTAAGAAAGAGATGGTTCTTTAAAGAACCTTTGACTGAATGGTTCTTTGTGGAACCAAAAATTGTTCTTCTACGGCATCGCTGTGGACAACCTTTTAAGCACCTTTATTTTTAAGAGTGAATATGACTGCGCTTGTAATGTGCATGAATGTGTAGTCAGTTATGGACAGAGATGATAGTTTTTGCTACGAATCACAGAAAGCTACATGCAAAGCAAAAAACCTGAAAAACAGTGTTTCACCAACTTATTCCTTAAGATTTAAGTTTGAAAAAGCCCCCCTTTGATTGACGTGGATGTTTAGAATTTAAAATGCCATGTGACAGTGAGTAAACACTACATCGTAAAATTTGCATAACAGTTTGTGATTGGTCTTCTTGATGTCTGTTTGCATACCTAACTGTGATTGGTCTTTTTTCTGTGCACATATTTAACCACTTATTTTTTTTTAAAGAAAATTGCAATTAATTGAAAATATAATGCGCTGAGTGTCATGACAAAAGGCAAAGCAGCTCTGACACGTCAATTCATTGACACAGAACCAAAACCTAAAACGTACATTTACCTAAAACCTTAACACATGAAAGTCTACTTTAACATATTACATAACAGTCTCGGTCACCCCTGAACTTTAGGTGCACACTAGTAGGTCTGGTTTTTCTCACTGAAGGTTTTGTTTTTAGGTGTTTATTCTCTTGGCATTGGGGGCTTCTGCATGGCTTTATACCACAGCTCGAGGTGTGTAGAGCACACAGAAGGTGGCAGAGCTGTATTTGTGTTTTGTGAAATCTGATGAGCAATAAAAATTAATGGAGTGGTAGTAATGTTCAACAGTCCAGTGCAGAACCTGTCCGACAAATCACGAGGCCTGAAAACATGAGCAGTTTAAATGTTTTCTCTGAGTTTACCCTTCACTCATTGGCTGCTTTTACTTCTGTGCAGCCGTGACCCATAATAAACAGTACCGGCTGTGGCAGGAGGGGGCGCCTGCGAGCGATGGCATGAAGAGCTTTGCCGAGCAGGGACTCACGGTGGATCTGGTGAAGGATGCGAAGGAGGCGAGGAAGAGGCGAGCGGTGGGGTCCATGTACCGCTCAGCTGGGATCCCCTCAGGCATCGGCCACAGCTCCACAGAGCTGCTCCTGACGCCCAGGACACCGCTGGTAAGATGAACATAGTCACTACACAAAACGGCCCATTGTTTTATTCCTAGGTAGACTGCTGCAGTGATGACGTATTTTTGTAGGCAAACCCAGAAGTCGGCATCACCCTGGTTCCCTTGACAAAAACCCAATAGGATTTTTCATAGGCTGTTGGATTATTGCAGAAAATAAGCCCTGTGACCAGCAAAAGTTTGTTTTTACACTCTTTGTTCATCAAGATAATCTTCAAAATATAATCAAGTTGACCACGGTCGCAAGACTTAAAAACACCACAATTAAAGGGTTAGTTCGCCCAAAAAGGAAAATTAGTGTTTTAGGTGTTTTACTCACCCTCGAGGCATCCTAGGTGTATGTGACTTTCTTCTTTCAGACGAATCCAGTCGGAGTTATATTAAAAAT
>NW_015551052.1:259344-263374 GCF_001515605.1 Sinocyclocheilus anshuiensis
GCGGGTGTTGCAGTTGAACAGTCCACAAGTCGTCAAATAAAGTACGTGCATCCATAATAAAACGTGCTTCACACGGTTCTGGGGGGGGGGAATAAAGGCCTCTTGTAGCGAATCCATGCATTTTTGTAAGAAAAATATCCATATTTCAAACGTAATAAACACTTTTCTCTTACTTCCGGTATCTGTCATACGCAGAAGCCGTTCCGGTGGATGACGTAGCACGTCGGCGTTGTGTGATTAGTGACGAACGCGGAGAGAGAACAAAACAAAACGCTGGTCATGAATTAGAAGCACAAAACGAGGATTTGTAAAGAAAAATGTCGGAGGATTTCGATATAAACCAAGAGGAGACTGGTTTTCCTTTGCTAAAGTAAGGAAACTTTGATTCCTTTGCTCCTGTAAACAAACTCACGAGACTAGCATACCTCAGAGGCGCGCGCGCGACGCATATGTCATACGCCTTCCGCCGGAACTGCTTCCGCGTATGACAGATGACGGAAGTGAGAGAAAAGTGTTTATTATGTTTGAAATATGGATATTTTTCTTACAAAAACGCATGGATTCGCTACAGGAGGCCTATATTCACCCCCCGGAGCCGTGTGAAGCACGTTTTATTATGGATGCACGTACTTTATTTGACGACTTGTGGACTGTTCAACTGCAACACCCGCTGAGTGCAATGATAACGCTTGGAATAGCCAGGACAATTTTTAATACAACTCCGATTGGATTAGTCTGAAAGAAGAAAGCCATATACACCTAGGATGCTTCGAGGGTAAGTAAAACACAGTCTAATTTTCCTTTTTGGGTGAACTAACCCTTTAACTAACATGCAGATTACTAGCATATTGGCTGTTTTTTAGTACTTATAAAACACACCTTATTCTGCATGTTTTATTACCATATTTTAGATCCTTAAATCCTACCCCATACCTAAACTTAATAACTACCTTGCTTACTATTAACATGCATTAAGAAAGTATGTAGGATGAAATTTCATTTCAGACTTACTTTAATGATACAATATATTTATATATTGCACAAAGACAGACTTCACCAGAGCGCAGGTCTCCAAAACCACATCCAGAGTCCCAGGACCTCCAGACCACAACCCTCACTCCTTCCGTTCCGGCTCCTGCACCCACCAGATCTGCAGATAGCGAGAGGCTGGAACCTTTCCTTCTCAGTTTCTGGAATATTTATTTTCCTGTTAGCCATGAGTCAGTTGGTTATAGGGTCTAAAGGCAGCGCTAATGCTGCTGGTGACCTACATATCTTTTTTGCCAAAGTCTGGAATATGAAGGAGACCTATTAAAAACGGCAACTACCCTGAGATGCGCCTGGCATTCACTCCTGCTGGTATTAACCACAGCATGGTGGGATGTCTGCTGTGGCGCTGCTGTTTTTAGATCCGCATAGCAGTGAGGTACGACTGGGAGTATGAATGTGGCCTTGGGATGAGACTGTGAGGTCTAATTTGGCTGTGTGTGAGAGTCTGTTCACTTATTATTGATGTTCTGATTGCTTAGGCCTTAGTATTAAACATATTTATAGTATTAAACTTTGGTGAGTAATTTGTTCTGCACGTTTGTGCCACAGACATGAATGATGCCTCAAGTTATGTGGCTTATTGAGGAGAGATGAACTTTTCTAAATGATCAATGACTTAAAAATCCTATAAACGTACATTGAAGAAGCAATGTAAAAAATGCTGCTGCAGTTTGTTATAACCAGTGTTGGGGAAAGTTACTTTTAAATGTAATGCATTACAATATTGCGTTACTCCCTAAAAAAGTAAATAATTATGTTACTTAGTTACTTTTTATGGAAAGTAACTGGTGTTACTTATTTGAAAAAGTAACTCCGATATTTCCTTCTAAATTAAAAAGTAATGTGTTTCTTTACTAGTTACTTAAACAAGTAATCTGATTACGTAACTCGCGTTACTTGTAATGCGTTACCCCCAACACTGGTTATAACAACATAAAACTTGATGAGATAACTTATCCAACTTAACTAAGTTAACTAAACTTATAATTTAAAGTAAAGCATTAACACTTACTACTTAAGTTGAAACAATGCATCATTACTTATTCTAATGCTGAATTTTAAGTTTTGATAACTAATCACAGCAATAATTTTTTACAGTGGAGGGACCCAAGACAAAACCATAGAAACCGCATTAGCAATGCAATAAAAACACTCAGAACTGCACAACTCGTGTGTTCTTCAGAAAATGTAAAACTCTATTTCTTGTTTATCTACTAAATAACATTTTTACCACAGGATTGTGGGTTTGAAGGCGTCTCAGTAGGCAAGATGTTACACAAACACTGGATTAAACGTGCCTTGATGCCTTCTTACCTCTGTATACTGCCTGTGAAAGCAGCATTTATCATCCTTCTGTGTCATTTTCCAAGAAACTACCTAAATATACTGTTGGGCTACAGCTGACATTGTAGTGTGTTTAATTAAGATCTCTAAAAAAACAGACACGGTGTCAAATTTCAGATTCCTGCAAATGCATGACCAACACCCTCAAATCAACAGGAAAATAAGTAAATCAGAAACAGCAAAACGCTGCCCAAAATCAAGGTTCTTTTGCCTTTAATAAGATCCAGACAGCAGCAGCGCTGTGGATTTCTACAAAGAGTGAGCCATGCAAGAAACCACAGCACGTTCCAGCTGTGCATGCAGACAGACAGAGGAGTAGATGAGTTGTGTATTATTTTTCCTGACACACTATTCTGGCAAATCGGGGCATTGGTTTGGCAATTAAGTGTTAGTGTGACTTTGTGCCCTGAAGAGAGATTGAGCTCTATTAGCGGAGGGGATGAGGCACCGCTCGCCTCTCACGCCAGAGAAACTGATATAGCAGGGAGGTATTCCTGGAAAAGCCACAGAATGAGAAGAGATGTGAGGGAGAGACAAGAGTAAATCCAGTCTGGAGAAAAGTCAGCTGTAGACTGGATGTTGTCATAAGGTACCAAAATTGTGGCCCAAATATGGAGGCAAAGTGCAGACTACAAATATATCTGTTCGGCTTTTAATGTTTGCTTTAGGAATGACCTATTGTGAGTAATTCACACTAAAATATGGGATCTGCAGTCCTAAAAATAAAGGTTCTTTATTGGCATCGATGGTCCCATGAAGAACCTTCAATATCCATTGAAACTTTCCATTGCACAAAAGGTTCTTAATTGTGGAAAAGGGTTCTTTAGATTAAAACGTTCTTCACACTAAGAAAAAATGGTCTTTTAAGAACTGTTTAATGGAAGGTTCTCTGAGGAACCAAAGTGGCTAAGAGTGTGATTCAAATGTAATGACTCTGTATGCTCTTCCATAGCTCAAGAGGCTTCATGTAGTGATTCTCAAACGTTTTGACTCCAAAGCTCTCATAGTATAAAATAATTAATTGTGATTAATGTTGTGATTCCAGACGTCTCAAGGTGTTCTTAAGGAAAAATAACAGATGTTGAGAGGACAAATTAAAATGAAAAATAGTTTCCTAGCTTAAGAAATTGATTTTGGGGAGTTTTAACATTTTAATTTATTTGTTATATAAAATATTTTATTAATTGTGGCCCCCTTAAACATTTTTTACCTCCTGGTTTAGAATCACAGGCTTAAAGGGTTAGTTCACCCAAAAATCTAAATTCTGTTATTAATTACTCACCCTCATGTCGTTTCAAACCCGTATCACAAATCTTCGGAACACAAATTAAGATATTTTTGATGGAATCTGAGAGCTGTCTGGCCCTGCATAGACAGCAACGCAACTGAAATGTTCCCAAGTCCAGAAACGTAGCAAGGAGATCTGTAAAATAATCCATGTGACATCAGTGGTTCATCCGCAATTATATGAAGCTAGAAAAATACTTTTTGTGCGCAAAAGAAAAAAAAAACGACTTTATTCAACAAGTATTTTTCTAGCTTCGTATAATTGCGGATGAACCACTGATGTCACATGGATTATTTTACAGATCTCCTTGCTACGTTTCTGGACTTGGGAACATTTCAGTTGTATTGC
>NW_015551052.1:263988-276470 GCF_001515605.1 Sinocyclocheilus anshuiensis
TAATGACAGAATTTTCATTTTTGGATTAACTATCCCTTTAATGTATTTTTAAATTATGCTTTAAGTGTGAACTTTGATTCTCTTATAATTTCCAATGAGATATTAAAGGTCCCATATTGTCAAAACTGAAATTTCCTGGCTTTTTTCACGATAACTGAGGTCTACGGGCTATGTAACTACCATATAAGTTTCAAAACAGTCAGTCCACAGTAAAATGCACACAGCCTGCTTAAAGTAGCTGCCTAGCCGTGCGTCACTCAGAAAACAACAGGCCAATCAGAAGAGAGGCTCATGAATATTAATTAGACAGGCCAAAATCAACCTGTTCTCAGCAGAGTTCCTGAGAAAGGAGCTGTAAAAATATATTGAGATGGTTTTTGGTACTTATACTGCAAATATATATTCTTAAGGACATCAAGACTTAAAATAAAACTCCAGAAAGGTGTAAAATATGTGACCTTTAAAGTACTTTACAGATTATAGAACAATAAAATTGTGTTTGTTCATTTTTTATTACCGATAATTGGATTGCAATTCTTCGCTTGAGACATTTTTAAGATTTCTTCGGAAACCCTGGAGAGAGACAAAACTAATTAGCAGGACATTTCATAAAATCTAATTTTCTCTACATTTAATCTGATTGCTGTCTGAGAAAAACAGTTTAGGTATTGAAGAGATTTTAAAGGGCTTTTGACACTATTTAACCCAGGGTTATCATTGCTGTAAACCCTGCTTTTAAACCCAGGTAATTTAGACGTTTCACACTTGTAATTTAGAAATGGGGTTAGCGCTGCAGGGTTATGAAATACTCCTCCAGAGTAGGGTGTTAACCCCACATTGCGGTGCCAAATGTGTACAGTATAAAACGATGCAGTGTTAGAATGTTACTGTTAGATGCTTAATAACCGACAGCCAAACATGTCTCATATTCACATGCTCAGAAACAACGAACAGTTATTTCAGCATTTGAGAAACACATTTCAAATGGTGACAAAGTGTTTTATTCTTACCTTTATAGTCTGAAAAGTCCATTCAGGAAAAACTTGATAGTACAGTCTGAAAGATATATTATATGCAACACTGGAGTCTTTATGTAAAAAGGTCCAGCACTGCGTTAGTCCAATCAATCTCACTGACACCGCAAATATGAATGTTAAGCCTGGGTTTAGGAATATATAGTGAAACGTCAGTTTATAAAAATACCCAGGATTAAATTTTAACCCTTGGTAAATTATAACCAGTGTAAACCCATTTAGAATAACCCAGGGTTAACTAATTAAGAGAGGGAATAACCCCTTAAATGATTTATTCATTCATTCAATCGATCAATCAATCAAGTGTGAAAAGTCCTAATGTTCCCTTTTGACTTGGGCTAGTAAGCAAAACCCAGAACACACTAGCTGAGTTTTGCACTTACATTTTGTTCAGAATATTTTAACATCTGTGTGATTTTCTTTTTTTGTAAGGAGGTTTGACTGATATACCTTATGTGAACTCAAGCAGACAGGATCTGTTAGGATTTATTGTATGTCTGATTAATCCTCTTTGGCTGAATATCAGGCTTGTGCTGGTAAAAAAAAAAGAGGCGATGTCGCTCCATGGCTCGTTTCTCTCTGCGACTGCGTGGTGTGGATATTCCCTCATCCCGCTCTGACCCAAGGGCTCTTCCTGAATGAGGTCATAGTCAAAAAGGAAACATTCATCACCATTTAGAGAAAAAACCCCAGATGGTCTACCCTAACATACACAGGAAGGAGTGGGAAATACTGGAAATGGCAACAAAGAAAAGACTTATGAAGCCAATTATGTTAGCAGAGCATGCTGGAAAAAGCAAGTACAGTGCCATTGGCTAAATCAGCGTTGATAATGACTGATCATGTTGTGTTTTCTCTCACAGCTGTCTCTGATAGTGAAAGTGATCCCCAGTCCAGACTGGTTTGTGGGGGTGGACAGTCTGAACCTGTGTGAGGGTGGGCAGTGGAAACAGGAAGTGACCTTTGACTTGCACCCATTTGATGCTGGCACAGATAGCGGCTTCACTTTCTCCTCACCAAACTTTCCAACAACACCCCCAGAAAATATCACCATGGTAAGATACGCTTCCCACGATTCAGCTATGCACTACCGTTTAAAAGTTTGGGGTCTGTAAGAAGAAATGAATGCTTTTATTCAGCAAGGACACATTAAATTGATCGCAAGTGACAGTAAAGACATATTTAGTGTTTAGCATATTAGAATGATTTCTGGATCATGTGACACTGAAGACTGGAGTAATGATGCTGAAAATTCAGCTTTGCTCACAGGGATAAATTGCATTTTAAAATATATTAAAATAGAAAAGTGTTAGTTGAATCATTTAAAATATTTTACTGATTGCATGCCTTGATGAGACTAAGAAATGCCTTTCAAAAACATGAAAAAATCTTACAGACTCTAAACCTTTTAATTAGAGAGTACATTATTCACAGTGAGAGGACCATTCAAATGTTGCTTGTTCACTTCAAATATGATTTTAAGAAGTAATTGTAGAAGGTTTTGGCATTTTTGACCAATGCATTTTCATGGCTTTACCTTTTTGTTCGTGGTGACGGGATAAGCTTTTTAACAGAGATTGTAGGTAGGATTAACATTTTGTCAGGTACCAATGTCTGTAATAAGACAAAAATTATTTGAGATTTGAATCTAGTTCAATTCGTCTTACATAAATGTATTGGTAACACTTTATTTTAAGGAACAGTTCTCGCTATTAACTAGTCGTTTATTAGCATGCATATTACTAGCATTTTGGCTGTTTATTAGTTATTTTAATGCACATATTAATGCCTTTTTCTGCATGGCCATATTTTAGATCCCTTAAAGGGGTCATATGATGCGATTTCAAGTTTTCCTTTGTCTTTGGCGATTATGGTAAGGCACGTTACATTTCCGACACGTGCTTGTGGTGTTCGGCCAATCACAATGCACTGGGTCAGCTGGCCAATCAGAGCAGACTGCGCTTGTCAAAGGAGGGGGCTTTGTTGAAAACGACGTGTTTGAGAGAGGCGGGGCATAGAGGACCTACAATAATGTACAGTATTTGAAAAATAATGTGTTTTTTGAACATTAAAGCATGTCAACATATTCTGTTACACCAAATACACAAAATAATGATCTTTAAAAAAAGCATCATATGACCCCTTTAATTCAAACCCATACCTAAACTTAATTACCTTACGAACTATTAATAAGCAACAAATTAGGAGTTTATTGACAAAACTCTTAATTAATAATGAATGTGTTCCCTAATCTGAAGTGTTACCAATGTATTCACTATAGAAATTTCCGCGACTTTTAAAAGGATAGTTTACCCAAAAATGAATGTTTTTCTCACTCTCATGTTCTTTCAAGTCAATATGGAACACAAAAGGAGAAATTTTGAAGAATGTTCACACTGCTCTCTTCCATATAATGATAGTGGATGGGGGACCAGGAACTGTCATGCTCAAAATAGACAAAAAAAATAATAAATGGAGAAGTGCAGGTTAGACATTATGCTATAAAGAACTAACCTTTAAGTAATAATATGGGTTTCCAAAAGTAAAGTAAATGATGAATTTTCTTTTTTTTTTTTCAGTGAACTACTGAGAATTTGATCAGCTTTTGCCTAGAAATCATAATTTTATATTTTCCCAGACATTTTCAGGTTTTCCTTTACGAAGGGAGTACTGATTCTAAGTTGATTCAGGAAATGGTTTACATATGAATTTCATATACATTTTGTTTTATAGATTTTATTTTGAAAAAGTTTACATTTAGAAATCTTATGTCTTACATTTTGGCAGTATTTTGGCTGATGCAAATCACCACTCTACTGCATCAATATCTGTTTTATTCTCATTCAGATCACCTCTCAGAAGCCAAACCACCCGGTAAATTCCTTCTATTACCCTCGGCTAACCGAACTCCCGCCTCTGGCCACCGTTTGGGTGAAGCGACAGGGCCGCACACCTGTCCGTCAACAGAACCGAGTGTCCAACCACATCCTGCCTGACACAAGCAAACCCAACAGATTCTCAGGTAGACCTGCATACACGTTTTACACATTCAGTCGCAGAGTATTCTGTCTCTTCATCGTAAGCCTCCATTTTCACTGTTGCACATTTCATTTGGCTGGTAAATCCAAAAATATAGATGTTTTGATTTACTGCAGCATTGTGCACGATTTCACGTTTTGCAGTGTTTTTTTGGGGGGAAGTAAACAGTTGAAACTTGATGAACCCTAATGCACACCACATGTGGTAAACACTTTTTATTTGCTTCCACAAAAATTTAAGCATGTGTTGTTCCACTAACTTGCATTTCTTTGCATTTATTACTACAATTTCCATGACACGTTGCTAGTATCACACATAAATTGGGACTTTCAAACTGAATGCATAGGAGTCATTCTATAATTTAGAGTACATTAAATATAGATGCATTTTAAAAACTATATATAGCTTTCTCTATAAAACACCTATTGGTTTTAGTTTATATGTTTTATAAGTGTAACTTATCTGCAAGTTGCCAAGCTTAATCATTAAACATAATTTTGATATTACAAAGAAAAAGATGTTTTGAGTTTGTCAGCTATGATATGAAATATCATTTTGATATTACAAAGAAAAAGATGTTTTGGGATTGTCAGCTATGTTACAGACAAATAGTACGGATTGACAGTTGACACTTTCACCATTTTGACTCAGAAGCAGGCTTTGTTTGGCCAACCAAATGTTGTTTTCTTGATTAGATTAACCTCAAATTTTAATATTTATTTAAATTACAATCATAAGAAATATTGCAAAACATAACTATGTACCCAATATAGTTGACAGGCAATTAATATACTCCTTGACAATAGGTCATTTGAGATAAAATGTAAAAAAAAAAAAAAAATTAAAAGGCCATTCCCCATAAATATTTCAACAAAAAACAAGTAAAATTAAATATTTGAAAGAAAATGAAAATCTCAACTCAATCTATTTTTTTTCTAAGGTTTAAAACAGATAATATAGACTTTAACATTTTTATTTATTATTTCAAACTCCATTCAAAAAGCAGACATTGCAAAAACTGAAATTTAAGCCAAACTGAAAAACAGGGTGCAAAATATATGCGTGAGATTGTAATATAAATTCTCTTAGTGGATATCATAATATATTTCTTAAGAAAAAAATATAATTGTCATCAATGGACATGAACTGTATACCCTAAATTATATATTGACCCACTAACCTACTATAAAATACACATTTGTTCAATTATTTGGGACATCTGAGCCACTCAGCCCTACAGCCCAAGTACGCCAGTGGTCTGATTTTCTTTAATTCACCATGCATAAGCATGCACATAAACATAATCTCTTGACGGACTGCTTCCAGACAGATTTTTTGGCTAGCGATCCTCATGACTCCTGCATGTCTTGCAGAAACGCCGCTAGACTGCGAGGTGTCGATGTGGTCGTCCTGGGGCCTGTGTCTGGGGCCGTGCTCTCGGGGCGGCCTGCGCCATCGCACCCGTTACATCCTGCTCAAACCCGCCAACAGCGGCACGCCGTGCCCCGAGCTGGAGGAGCAGGAAGAGTGCATGCCGCACAACTGCCTGGCGTATCAGTGATGCCGGTCACACCGCTGGCATAGACACTTTGACGCTGTCCAAGCGGAGAGCCGAGTTTAACCTCATGCCAATGCTGAGTCACTGCCGCAGAATGTGGGAGAGCCGTTTGACTGGACGTCCAGTGAGCGGCGTTGGCTCCTCTCCTCGCTGGAAAAGAACGGCTCGTATTCTGTCAATAGAGACTTTGGGTTATGGGTGCTGTATTCGCAGTAATCTCAGTGTATCTTTGCGTAATCGCACACTATTTTGCCAATATAGATTTGTGGAATAGACGACTTGCAGTTGCCCAACCACTGATTTTAACACAACTACGTGAATTAACATAAGCCTTCCTCTTGACCTCACAACAATAGCAACTGTTTTGAGTTGGGTTTTGAGTGATTTGCTGTAGAAGTCAACTAGTAGTCTATTAGTAGTAAAGTAACACAGCTCCAGTCTCATACAGGTCTAATTATGTTCAAAATGCAGTATGCATACAGTTTACAATATTATCTTGTGAGGAATCACACAAAACTAACTGTCATAAGTCATTTATCAGATAAGGGACCGTTTAGATGTTGCCGGTCAAGAGGTAGTACCTTTTTTAAAGTCACTTATGCACACCAATTTGATCAAAAGTACAGTAAAACAGAAATGCTGTGAATTATTATTACAATTTAATGTGTTCTATTTGAATATATTGTAAAACAAAGCTATATTTTCTGCATCATTACTCCAGTCTTCAGTGTCACATGATCCTTCAGAAATCATTTAAATATGCTGATTTGCTGCTCAAGAAACATTTATTATTATTATTATCAATATTGAACACCGTAGTCTGCTTAATGCTTTTGACTCTTTGAATAACAGCATTCATTTTAGACAGAAATATATTGTAACATTATAAATTGTCACTTTTTTTTTATCAGAGTAATGCATCCTTGTTCAATAGAAGTATTCATTTTTTTTTCCCTTTTGTTTATAATCTTAATTACCCCAACCTTTTAATTATAATGCTTTCCACAAAAATATTAAGCAGCACACCTGTTTTCGGTAATGATGCTGAAAACTCAGCTTTTCCGTCACAGGAATAATTGACATTTTATAATATTTCACAATATTACTGCTTTTATTGTCTTATTGATTAAATAAATGCATCCTTGGTGAGAGCGAAATACTTCTTATAAGAACATTTAAAAATCATAATAATTCCAGACTTTTGACCGGTAGTGTGTGTTGTATTTTATGATACTTCTAATAGTAAACAATGAAATTCTCTCTTAAATCATCTCCTCCTTGTGTTTTTATGGTAGAATTTTACAATCATTTTCTTTAATAGTATTAGCATTATTAGTAGTAATGAATGACCTGAAACATCATGCTGGATAACATGAATCATCTGGTTTTGTGAAGTTCATACAGCTAAACTTTTAACTGTTATGCTGATCATATAAAGTGGTGTTACATTAGAAAAGAATGGCAAATAAGAGCATTTTCTCTAGTGCTGTTACACATTTGAACTCCAATTCAGATTCTATAATTAGATCTATATCCCACATGTTAATGACATGATTGTGTGTGGTTTACACTGTGTGGTTGATTTTCCCTCTCCTTTCATTAAAGTGATGTACTAAATAAAAAGGATTATAATAATATCACATGGCACATTCATAAATAATCTATTTAGAGACAACTCACAGCTGGTGCGGATGAGAACACAAACTCGTGTAAAAACATTAGCTGCTGTTAGAAATACGATTACAGTTGATAATCAACCATCCATGTGCTCATGGACTTATTGGTCAGTTTCATTACGTATTGATGCAAATGTCCTTATCTCCTTGCTCTGAACAAAGCAGAATTAGATGGACAGATGAATCGAGGTTTTGGTGTTTATTATCATCACGTCATTTAATTATTTAGGAAATAATCGTGTAACTATCCTATTAAACCAGCCTGACTGTTTTGAAATGCTGGCTTCTAGTGGAGGAAACCGATTTGACCGTGTCTGGAGATGCTGTATTGCCTTAACGTTATCATTCGCAGCAAAATGTTAAAACAAACGAAGGAAAGATTGTGTTCTTTAACACTTTTTTTCAGGTTTCCTGAACTTTGCCAGAGTGGCCACAGTTTCGAGAAACAGACATCTTAACCATGAACGAAGGCACCTTATAAACCAGGGCCCAGCTGTTCACTTCCAGTTCAGTTCTGTCATTGGTGTTGCTTAAAAATACAAATTAATCTGCTCAAATTGTTTGGTTCAGTACAGTAAACAAACTGTCTATATGGTGTAAACTTTATTGCCAGAATCCCCTTGTAATTATTTAGGTCTTTTCTGTGACACAGATGACTATTTAGGCCTATGGTTATGAGGAACAGCAGAAATGTCCACAAAAAAAATACAGACTGGATTTAATAATTTGTATTAATATTATTTTACCGTTAGGGGGAAATGAAATTCTAGTACATTTCGCAGTGTTTTGGGCCAAAGAACCAGCCTGTAAAGTAGGTATTTTCTGAAGTGTAGGCTGGTAGGATAAAACGCATTAATTTTTCTGATGAAAGCGATGTCTTGCGCCCTCATGTGGCTGTGAGAAAAAACACAACCACTTCAGATGAATGAAATTATCTTAATGAGCCAATAGAGAATAAACTCGAAAATTCAGACCTGAATATGATTTGAAATAACTGGAAAACCCCCAAATGAGTCAAGTTGTGTTCATACTAGTTGTGAAGTTGTCACGAAGGCTGAAATTCCGGTAACACTTTACGGTAAGGGTACATGAATTACCATGAATTCATGCATAAATTAATGTGTGAATTATGCATTACTTCATGCATTAATATCTCATGAATTATCAGGAACTAACATGAGTTCAAAGTCTTTCATTCATGACTTCATGGATGAACAACACCTTAATTAAGACATTAAGTAAGGTGAGTACGTCATCATGATTTATAATTTATTACACATGATCATGTTTTCTTTGTTCACAAAAAAACAAGGTCTTTACTATCCATTGTGGATAAAGCTATGCTTATGGCACATGATTCAAAAAAGCATTATTTTGTGCATTTAAGACTACTTGAATTATTAAAGGAATATACACAAATCCACATTACCTCATGCATGCATACAGGCTAGAACATTTTATTAAATGACAATAATATGAACATGTAATATGAGATTTGAAAAGGGAGGAAAAAAAAGTTCAGCAAAAGACGGGATCGAAGCCGGGTCGATCGCATCAAAAAGCCAACGACACGCACTTATCCATCTGCGCCACTGGAGCTGATGTTTTACGGCCACTTTTAACAATGTAAATAGATACCGCATATTTTTTATTCCAGAGTAAGGACAATTCATACAACACATTTAAACTGAGCTACTTTAATACCATCTCCGAACTTTCTACCAGTACTCTGCTGTTCTTCGGCTGGTTCTTCCTGTATACGTTGATTGACAGATGTCTCGTCCAGTCAGCGGTGAGTAATCCCAAACCAATGGCGCTGTATGCATGAATTAATGGTAATTCATGTACCCTTACCGTAAAGTGTTACCGCAATTCCAAATAAAAACATTTTACCACAGAATCTGTTGTTTGAGCTCTGATATCAGAGGAATTCAGAAGGTGCCGCGGTAATATATAAAGCGCGAGACTCGGCTGCTCACTTCGCGGCGAGTAAAGAGTGTGTTATCAACAGTGTTTACCGTGAGTTTAGTTGTTGATAGCATTTTATCGTGCTGATTATGGGACAGCGACTGTCTCGTGGAGAGAAAGCGGAGGGACAACACTGACACCTACCGACCACACGGAGCTCCATCCTCTCCTGAAGAGCCTGTGGCTATCGGTGAGGAGGAGAGGAGACAAGACCAAGAAGAAGAGGCAGAAAAGAGCAGGTTTCGGAGGTTTGCTTCTTTCTTCTGTTGTTTCTCTCCCCACAAACCCACCAAAGCTCAGAGTGAGCAGGAGCAGCACACTGGTGTCTCCATCCAGGAGCTGTACTGATGGTACATCAACATGAACATCAAAAAGTCTATTCATTGTTTACACGCATCACCATCACATTATACAAATGCAAATAAATACGTTTTTCCACTACATGTGATAAATGTTATATTTCAGAATATTTCAAGATTAAAGTAATTCCTGAATGAAGAATTAATATGAGTATGCAATATATTATAGATATTATTTGATTAAAAACCATCTTTTGGTTGATATTGCTGTCTTTAGATCAGACTTCTCTGCAGGACGTCTTCTGTGCTGTAGAGGACAATGATCATCAGGAGTCTCTTTCCAGTGCTCCTGAAGACCCCTCACTGCCGAGGAGCAGCAAATGCAGGACGTCCAGCCTCAAGATCAGGACAGTCCAGTCAGTCCTTCAGCAGATGAGTCCTTCACATCTGAGACATCTGGACTGTGACGAGATCACGAGGAGGAGGGTGAGTTTACCGTCATAACCCAAAATATAACACACAACCTCTCCTTATAAATGATTATTTTAGGTGTATCTATTAAAGAAAATGTATGCTTTAAATAATGTACATGTAAACATTTCTTTTCGTTTTTTTAGTTTTAAATTACCATTTGCCGTTTTTTGCAGTTCATTTAGTCCTGCAGTGTGAACTTAAATAAAATAAATAACTAGTAACTACAATTATTTATCTTGCAATAGACCTCATTTGCTGGACGTATGCCATCGGCAAGAAGTTGGGGAAGGAGGCTGTCTTTGAAGGGACCCGCTGTGAGGACGGCCTTCAGGTGGCTGTGAAATTCACAGCGAAGACAGAAAACAAGCTGTACCTCAGCCTTGTAAGTAGTGCAAGCACTGTGCTCTCTGTCATCTCTCATTTACTGTTTGCAATTTATAAGATCTTAAATTCATGTAAAACACAGAGTACAGATATTTCAGTAGACAAACCGACTGAGCTGAATGTTTATTTGAGAAACTGCTTCCATCTGACCATCATAAAGCAATCTTTCTTCTAGCCTGACCATCCCAGTCCGGTTCCTCTAGAGGTGGCTTTGACAGTCAAGGCCAATCAAGGCTGCTGTTTACCATGATGACCAACCGTTATCCATACAGCAGTGATATAATACTGATAAACACTGATGTCTGGATCGAGCCCGGCTTCTCAGATGGTAATCAAGTCAATACAACAAAGAACAACAATTGCAATTCATAATGTTAATCATGCAAAACAGACGCTTTATAAATAATGGCCTTATGGATAATGCAGGAATCTCTCAGTTTAGAAAGCAGGTGTGAATTTGAAGGAAATAATCAGAAATTTCTCTCATTTTTCTGCACAGAATGATTCTGTTTTATTCCCGGTTGCCTAAAGAGTGACCCGGAGCAGAGGGTTCATCTGGAGGAGATGCTCTCCCATGACTGGTTCAAAGTAAGTCTAACACAAGCTAAAATGATTTGTTTGTTTTTGTCTTTTTGTTGATTTGATGTGATCAGAATCCCTGCTGCAACTGTTATATAATAGGAGTTGAACGACTTCTGTTTTTTTTTTAAGTCGACTTTTATGTGATGAAAGTCGAGTCGAAGTCGACTAGTCGCTGATGACGTCATTAATGAACAAATAAGTCTGGAGCTGTGACAAACACCTTGTGCACAGCTATGGCAGATGACACAGCACTGCCCACATGGCTATTGCTCCTATAACAGCTTTTTTTATCAGTTCTTTTGTCGTTATATTTCTCACAGATTTCTGCTCGTTCTAAATCTAACCAGAAAAAGTAGCACAGTAAAGATTACATTCATATGAATGCATTAGTGAGAGCGATTGCGTGTCTGAATTAATTCTACCTGGCAGCGTCTCTCTACTAGTAGTGAAGCTGTGGGATCTAGTTAAGAAATATATGCTAGAACTTTTCAGTTTCTAAGCTGTTTTATTGAGAAATCACAGAACAGTGTTGACAATACATTTCCGCACTGAATGATTCTGTGCTCGCGATCTGCGCGTGATGTAAGAGCTACTGTCTGTAGCCTGTGTGTGTGCGTTACAGTGCTGCATCGCATTAGATTAGAACGGCGATTAATTTACCTGTACAATAAGCGGTTTAAAACGTGCATTCTCCCGTTCAATTTCGAGCATCCAGTAATATAATCACACACGTCTTGTGGAGCGCTTGCAGAGCATGCATTTATTTGTCATTTAAACTGTTTGGAAACGGAGCGTAAATGTGGAAGTTCTTCAAAGATTTATTATCCTGTTGCGCCCTGTATAGGACCAATTCAGAGTAGACGTCACAGTTACGTCACTTGCAGCTGCGCGCGCATAGTGGTTGCAGAAAAACACTGGGAACAAGTGGAGGTAAATGGGTAAAATCCATGGAATAGAAGAAAAAAATATTTTTCTGCCTTTTGATGTCAAGATCAGAATGCAAATAATTTTTATATAATACTGTCGTCATTTGAAGCTAAACGCAGGTGTTTAAATGGACATACTATGGATGAAAACTGCTATGATTACTCTACGTTTAAAGCATAAATTCGATTTAAACAATAGGCCTACATAATATTCACATATGCTGTTCATAGGGGACATATTGTATTAGCCCTACAGTTACAGCATGAATTATTAGATGACAAGCTCTTGTAATATGCGGAGAACATTTTGAAAATGACATCTAATCAATATAATTTATAATCTTTTTAAATTTTGTACCGTATCCGTGAAATTCTCTAGCTGTAAAGGCTATCTCTCCCGGGTTTTCTGCAACCGTGAAGCGCGCACATCCTGAATGTTTCCAAACCGATAATTGGTCTATAGGACCAGCGACTAGTCGACGTCAAGCTTAAAGCATCATGGCAGAGCATTGAAGTCGACTAGTCGATTAGTCGGTGCAACC
>NW_015551052.1:276759-282848 GCF_001515605.1 Sinocyclocheilus anshuiensis
AGACTGCCGCTTGAAAACCGCCATTTTCTGCCTCCAGATAGGCTCCGCCCACAACAAACATCACCCCTGTTTCGGATCTGTAAGACTATCGCACTCTCTAACGTCAATTTCTTTGAGTAACAGTGCTTATCGCTGGGTGACAAGCTCTTGTAATATGCGGAGAACATTTTGAAAATGACATCTAATCAATATAATTTATAATCTTTTTAAATTTTGTACCGTATCCGTGAAATTCTCTAGCTGTAAAGGCTATCTCTCCCGGGTTTTCTGCAACCGTGATGCGCGCACATCCTGAATGTTTACAAACCGATAATTGGTCTATAGGACCAGCGACTAGTCGACGTCAAGCTTAAAGCATCATGGCAGAGCATTGAAGTCGACTAGTCGGTGCAACCCCTAGTATATAGTCAATCCATATACACTGCACATGATGTCAGATGTATTTTTATACCTTATGAAGTATGTTTGTGTAATTTGTATAATTTCTCATTGTGTTTCAGGTCCTGGTGAAGAGGGTCAGTCTTGTGTCTGGAGGTCTGGGACAGGTGACCCCTCCATCTCTCCAGCTTTAGCGTCTTGCGGGGCTGGCAGGCCTCGGTTGTGTCTGATCCTAAAGTTCCTGCCACGGACAAATGAGTCCCAAAGAAATCAGGGCCACTTCCGAAAACAATGTGAATGCTGCTGCTCCAGAATCTGCTGAGGTCAGAGAGATCAGAGTCACAGGCACCACAGAGGTCACTCCACAGGGTACCTTTCCAGAGCCACTGGTTCCAGAGCTTCTTGTCCCGGCCTGAAGTGCACTCCCAGAAGAGGTTTCTGACATGATTGACCGAGTCACACTGACGCCCGTCCTGTCCACTACAAAGGTTCCTCTCATGATGGTAAAGAACAGCAAAGTAGTTCCAGTCAAGGCCGTCCCAGTGTTTGCGGTCGTAGCTTCAGCCAGAGCTGGTGTTCAAGGCTGCTTCAGTCCCAGAGCTCCTCTCTCAACCTCCCTGCTCCCAGAGGTTCCTGCTAAAGCTGCTCTGATCCAAGAGGATTCTGTCACAGCTGCATCAGAGGATCCTCCCACTGCTGTGATTCCTCCATAAACACATTACTCCTGTGAACCACATTAAAAAAGACTGATTGTGAAAATTCACAAAAATGTGTTTTAATAAGAAAACATAATAATCTGTAAATAATAACCATTCCTGTTTTAGTTCTAGAGAGATTAAACCTCTCATTTTAGCAATTCTTTATTTATCACTTTGAATGTTAACTTGAATAATTAACTCGCCAAATAAGTATGACCAGGTAAGTAATATTTCAAAAAGGAGTTACACTATGCTTTAAGTCCTGTAACAGTTACATAAGTGCTTGTCAGTATGTTCAGCTGTATACCTTAATCAGTTGTAAGAGAAGGTCTGCCTCCCCCTAATTATCATCGGCACCCTTCACCAGAATCCCATCAGTGACAGCAGTGGGTGTGTGAGAGAGGAGGGGCGCAGTAACAGCTGGGGCTGGCGGCGCATGGTGAGGCACGGGGCAGCCGGACCCCACTTCTTACCTAGACCCCTCCTGTCTGAACACTGCACTTCCTTTACAATTCCCCCAGCACAACGAGGACACCAGATCCCGTTTATTTTGGACACGCCTTCTCCTTGGACATTTTGTTTTAATGGTGTTTTATTAAAGTTCGGGAGGAGCACATTCAGATAATTAACACGAGAGGAGCACGATGAGTAATCAACCCAATTAACAAGATGAGAGGTGTGTATATATACACAGCAGACTCACCTCTGCTCCTTGACAGTTTTTCCAGAATCCCTCCGCCACCCCTTCTCCGCACTTACAACTATTTCTGTCCTAACCTGAAGGGGGAGTACTCTGGGATTGGGCCAAAATTTCGAGCTCGGAGCCCTCCCCTCGGACAGCACGCCAAATACGCATAACCTTTACTCTGTTTATTATATATAAGTGTGTACTCATGAATTTCTGTTCAATAAAAGCCTCTGCGAGGCCTGAGGCCACCCACTTTGTCTGTCGTTTGCTCCTCCCGCCACACAGTGTACATACTGACAAGTATTTATGGTTAACACCACATAAATTATGTAATTTCTATTGAAACTTGTTATGAATTTAAATATATTTGTAGTAAAACATGTAATGATAAAGATGCAATTCATTTAAAGGTGCAGTCCGTAAGTTTTGCTTTTGAAACCTGCAATTGCATTTATTTGCGGAATTATCATCTTTATGTGAGTTGTGCATCAGCACAGCTCCTCAGCGCAGATTAATCTATAATGTTTTGAGGTGTATGTGTGGCTCGCCAGATGGATATACTATTTTGTATGTCTCCCTTATCATTTGTATGTCTTGCAGTCTCTACTAACAAGCTGATGAGTTGAATCAGGTGTGTTAGATTAGAGAGACGTACAAAATGTGCAGAGCTAGGGGTCCTCCAGGACATTTTTGAGAACCACTGGTGTAAATATGTAATCATATAATCCATAAAAAAGTAACTGTAGTCTGATTACGAGTATTTTACTACTAACAAGCTGATGAGTTGAATCAGGTGTGTTAGATAAGAGACGTACAAAATGTGCAGAGCTAGGGGTCGTCCAGGACATTTTTGAGAACCACTGGTGTAAATATGTAATCATATAATCCATAAAAAAGTAACTGTAGTCTGATTACGAGTATTTTAAAACATAATTTAATCTAATTATAAGTACTTAATATTTGGAATCTGATTACGTATTTCAGATTACATGTAATCAGTTACCACCCAGCTCTGCTGGCAGATAACTGACTTGCTTCCCATGATCAATCAACAACTTTAATTTATCAAGTTAAACTGTCTAAACATCACTATACCTCTCATTCAGGTGCTCCTGTGGCTACTGCCAGAGCATGGACGCTGGTTCTGAAAGACTGTGTTGTAGGGAGGTTAGGCAGGTTTGTGACAAAAGTGCAGAATGAGTATCATGTTATTAACCAGGCTATAAATGACGCAGCAGCAGAGTAGGACTGAAGATAGTTAAAACTGTATGACTGCAAAACCATAATTAAAAACTTAAACATTTGAAATACACTGTCTGTGTGTTATTACATTACATAACATTTATATTAGAGTCAATTAGTAACACTACAGAGTAAAATATGCTGCGGTAGACGGCATGAGGAGGAGAACAACATTTGTGTTCTTAGAGGTTTGGAACGACATGAGGGCGAGTAATTAATGACAGAATTTTCATTTTTGGGTGAACCATCCCTTTAAGCAAGCTTGTCACATTGTACAACATTTTAATCCAATGTTTGCCGACATTTAGAATGCATACTATTTGGTTTGAATGACTAAATGAAACTGAAAGTTACTTTTCATGCAAAATTAACAAACCTGTTGAATCAGCTCTCATGTCACCATCCAAGACAACAGCATTTCCAGAACACTTTACCCTCTCCAAAATTGTATTTTGTTCAGACCTCCAGTGCCACAAGATTGTTGGCTGGAGAAAGACCTTTTGATGACAAATGCATTCCAGACAGAGCTGACAGGACCTGGAAAATATCACATGACATCAGCAGAAATAACCTTGAAAATTCCCGTTTATAGATCATTTTAACAAAAGACAAACCTTATGGATCTGTATGTAAGATGTGCCACTAAAGGCTACTGCCGCCGACAAATGCAGATTTCCAGCTGGTGTATTTCAGATGAATGGCTGGCTGTTCCACTGTTTTTTGTGGAGGCACTGTGAACAGACCTATGCAAAATTGAAACAATAAAATCTATATGGACAATACCAAATAAATAATGAAATTAAAAAAAAAATTGTTTGTACCAATTTGTCATTGCTACAATTATCATCACCTGTGTGATAGATACAAATGTCCCATTTACAAAATTGTCAACTGCAAGTATGGTGGCATGTTGTACACTTCTGAAATAGCTGTAGCAAATTGTCTTCATTTACCATTGGCGAATTCCAAATGGCTTTTTTGCGCCCTTGAAGGGCACTTCGGGAAGGGGACGCCATTTGTAGGGACGTTCCAAATGAAAGTGAACAACTGAATCCCTTGACGAAGGGCCCTTCCGGAAGTCCGTTAGTGAAGGGAACATGCGATGGTCACTTCACGAAAGTGATTTTCGTTTGTGATCATGTGATCTTCGGTTAGGATATCTTGCGATGTATTTTAAAGCAAAGTTGGGGTTGATTCGACTTCACATACAAACGTAAGTACAATAGGCTAATTAAATTTGTCTTTATATTTTAATGTAATACAAAATATTTTTTGTCAGTTATAGAAATATGTTCACTTAAAATGTAGTAAAACATTAAGTGAAATAATGTGAACACGTAAGCAAGTTTAGTTTGAAAAAGTTTAACAGTAAATAAGACACAATTAGACAGTATTTGAATAAAATAAGGAGAAGAAATATATGTTTGCAACAACTGGTGGAGCGCTGAATGCTGCACGCACGCGCAGCATTGTCAAGGTAACATTTGGTCAGTCATTCCCTTTGCCAAGGGAGTTCCAAACGCTTATACGAGACAGTAATGCCCTACACCCTGCAAAGAACACAAGTCAAGGGCTCTGCCCTTCGAAGGGAGTAGGGCATAGGGATGCTCACTTCTGTTTGGAATTCGCCCCATTTATTTCCTGGCTTTGTAGAGTGGTTGGCAAACCCTGGACAAACAGATATAGCTTGCCAAGTCATATCCTATTTTCTAATGAGGGATCTTTTTTGATCATCTCAAACCTCCCCTAGAAGCCCTGACATCTACCCTGTGTATACATATGTAAAACTAGACTTACTTTTCACTGCCTTCTTGAGTGATATCAGGCTCATAGTTGACATCTGACAATTGCTTTGAGGTGCATGTTGAGCTGTCATTGATCGTGGTGTCTTCAATTTGTGGCCTTTTAATTGGTGTTGATGTGAAATACCGAGGTTCAAGACTTGTGCCAACACTCTCGGAACAAGAGATGCCAACAGAGTGTCCAAAAGGCTTCACTTGAATCGCTAAAATTTTCAACACACATATGACAATCAAACCCATGAAACACAACACAAGAAAACCATTCCCAGCTAATGTAATTAAAGGGGTGGCTGATTGTGATTTCACTTTTTTAACGTTATTTAGTGTGTAATGTTGCTTACTTGTAATTTACAACACAAAGTTCAACGCAAACGGAGATATTGTCCTTTAAAATTATGGCAGTTTAATGCCTACAAAAACAGCTGGAAGGGACTACAACAAGCTTCTTCCCGGGTCAGTGACATCACAAACCCTGAAATTTACATAAACCCCGCCCCCCGGGAACATGGAACAAAGGGGGCAAGGCCATGTTGTGCTGCTTTAGAGAAGAAGAGTTGTTGCCATGCCGTCAAAACTACTACGACCCAAAACTTCTTTGTCAGCCGCAACACAAGGATACGTTTTCTATGTGTATTTACGCTTTGATTTGAATGAAAACAGTGCATCCGTGCAGCGCGGCTGACACAGAATAGCGTCACTTGAATAACTTGAAGCTTTCAGTAAATTAAAAATTAACTATATGTTTATATGTGAAATTCTGGAGGGGATGGTGTCGCTTGGTGACGTAATGACGTGCCATTAATCGATCTATGTACTATAACATGTAAAACGGGAACATGAAAGGAATATTTTAACAGCAACTCATGTAAACACCTTAATCATAATATTGTCTTATTCAGAATAAGGTAAATAATTAGATTACTGATGTCCATGTAAACATAGTCACTGTTCTAAAGCAGTGCTTCTTAACCCTGTTCCTCGCGTCCCCCTGCTCTGCATCTCTCTCTCGTACCTGATTCATATAATCAGCTCCATCA
The DNA here is from genome assembly GCF_001515605.1 of Sinocyclocheilus anshuiensis. Taxonomy (NCBI): domain Eukaryota; kingdom Metazoa; phylum Chordata; class Actinopteri; order Cypriniformes; family Cyprinidae; genus Sinocyclocheilus; species Sinocyclocheilus anshuiensis. The sequence goes on from NW_015551052.1 coordinate 282,605, forward strand.
ATGAACTGTCCACACAATTACTTTGTGTATAGACAGTAGGGGTGGGAATCACCAGAGGCCTCACGGTACGATATTATCACGATACTTGTCACGATACAATATTATTGCGATTTTAAATCTCACTTCAATTTTATTGCTGCAGTGCAAAATGTGATTGTCAAGCAGACAAACTGACCAATACTTTCATGAAAACCTGTCATAAATGTTGTATGCACCTGGCAAACTCAACTATTTGTATTACAGT
>NW_015551052.1:282925-283079 GCF_001515605.1 Sinocyclocheilus anshuiensis
TGACTGTGCTCCTAAATTTTTTAAGTTAGGAGCACAAGCGCTCCTAAAAAGAAAAATAAGCGTAGAGCCCTGTTATGGTGTAATTACTACATTTTCGTGTCATCCATGTTCATATTTACCGCAAACAATGCGCTGTTACTTTAATTCAGCGCTT
>NW_015551052.1:283145-283437 GCF_001515605.1 Sinocyclocheilus anshuiensis
GCACTGCTGTGCTACTACAGGTATTTTGAACAGTGCAACTTGAACTTACACAAAAAAGTTGTGCAGACCCTTCAGCAATTGGTGCATTTGAAAGTAAATTACTGTTAAATTTTAATTAAATTAAATAGGGGTGCTCCGATCAGGATATCTGAGGCCGATCACCGATCACAGAAAGCAGTATCTGCCGATACCGATCACCGATACCAATCTTTTTAAATTCAAAACATTTAAACTACTTTTCTTACGTTATCACAAACTTACCATTGACAGAAATAGTCAGCTCTACTGCCTT
>NW_015551052.1:284587-285350 GCF_001515605.1 Sinocyclocheilus anshuiensis
AACCAAAAATGCTTTGTAATGATTATTTATTATTTTATTAAATAATATAAAGTAATTTTGTAAGACTTTTTCAATTTAACTCAATTTTAATTATACTGAACTGAAAAAAACACAAGCCAATAAAATAACCACACTTTTACTGAAAGTAACAATAAAACTGGACAGAATCAGACATAATGTAACAGAATCAGATATACGTTGTTTTTTTTTGGACTAATTATCCAAATAATGTATAGTCCTACAAAGCTATTATTATCAGAGCATATGAGCAGAGCATAGCGTCACTGAAGGTAATGAGCAGAGCATAGCGTCACTAAAGGTAGCATCATTTTAGCACCGTTGCCCAGTACAGCTGAACTAGCCTACAGCATGTTACAGCACAGTAGCGCTACTGCAAATCGGAACAAGTATACTGCATAGAAATTTCCTGTCAGCGCGTTATTTGAGCGGACTTTGCTTTTCCGATGAGCATGAGCGGTACATGAGCGGGAACACACATTCATAGAGTGGAATATTGAGCGGAGCGTCAAACCACGCAGTGATGAGGAGAGTGAAACCTGCCCGTTGAACACTGCCGGGCGGGGCACGGCGCATCATATATATATTATTATTATTATTATTATATGTAGCCTATATTTTCGGCTCGCATTTTCTGCCGTTTTCCTCTTTGGCATTTTGGCATTTTCGGTTTTCGGCCGACAATTTTCGGCTGCCGAAAATTTTCGGCTGCCGAAAATTCGGTGCATCCGTACTTGCATACCCT
>NW_015551052.1:285439-314578 GCF_001515605.1 Sinocyclocheilus anshuiensis
TGAAGGTAGCATTATTTTAGCAGCGTTGCCCAGTACAGCTGAACTAGCCTACACCATGTTACAGCACAGTAGCGCTACTGCAAACCGGAACAAGTAGGCCTATACTGCATAGAAATTTCCTGTCAGCGCGTTATTTGAGCAGACTTTGCTTTTCCGGTGAGCATGAGCGGTACACGAGTGGAACGCACATTCATAGATCGGAATATTGAGCGGAGTGTCAAACCAAGCAGTGACGAGGAGAGTGAAACATGAGTGCTGAACACTGCCGAGCGGGGCGCACCATATGTCTTATTAATAATAATAATAATAATTATTATTATTATTATTATTATATGTAGCCTATATTTTCGGCTCGCATTTTTGGCCGATAATTTTCGGATGCCAAAAATTCGGTACATCCCTACTTACATCCCCTCCTTGTTTACAAATCCGAAGTAAGTCCATACATCCGATTTAAATGTGGACGGGGCTTTCCTGATAACTTTCCGCAATACCGCCATCTTTATTTTACTAACTTACTGCATGCTGAAGGTGACCCAGCTGACCTCACCAGAAAAAACTCAACACCATCATCTAGTGGATTGTAAAGAAATTGATTTTACTATTCTACCAAATAGTATAATAAAAGATCGATACTTGGCATCCGTGTATCGATACAATATTGCCGCGGAAAATATCGCAATACTATGCTGTATTGATTTTTTCCCCCACCCCTAATAGACAGAGATATTTTTCACATAGCTACGAGAAGTGAGAAGCGTTAAACATGGACGCTCATGCGGTTGCCATGGTAGCAAGCAATACATGCTGGAAAACACTTCTTACTGTTACAAAAATACTACAACACTTTCACGTATTCTGCTGTATTAAAGCTTTAATCAGGATAAAACCGTATATTATAAAGCTAACATAAGCAGTAGCATTTACAAATAACAGCGTATCTAAAAGTATGAGACAACAACAAACAAAAAAACATACCATTCTGAAACGTCCCATAAGAGCTGTGCTTGCGCAGGTTCTGCACGATGGTCTCTGGGTCTCTTTCTGCTCAAATTGATAAGCAATATTGACAACGCCATTGTTCACAATATAACGCCGGAGCGCCACTGAGGTGAGGGGCGTGAGTCGTGACGTTTCTGGACTGCACTAGGCGGTTGAGCCAATCACAATACAATGGACCAGCTAACCAATCTGAGCCCATTGCGTATTTCTGAGGGAGGGGCTTCATAAAATTAAATTAAAAACGAAGCATTAACACATGTTAGACTGTACCCCATAAACACAATCAAGCCAAGAAAAAAAAGCGGTCAACCACCCCTTTAAGATAAACATAGATAGTAGCCTATAACTTTACCTTTACTCCGTCTTTTCAGCTTTTGTGTTATTGTTTGTATCGACACACTCTTCAAATATGGTGCATCACATTGACATGCCACATCTCTTGTTAGGGGCTGTATAACAGGAATTGCATCACAGTATGATATGGGTGCAACGCAAAAATACATCATTGTACAGGACTGCCAAATTTTGAATTAAACTTTGAGTAAGAATTATTCCTAAGGGGACTGTCTTTCTTGAGATTTCTGCGGTTGAAACACTGATCAATAAGCTTTACTCTATTCTTCAACATACCATCTGATGTTCAATCATTTGTACTTAATGATATAACCAGTAGTAAAGAGGGAGAGATGATTCTTGTGATGAATCTCAGCACTAAACTAGTGCTTTTGTGTTGGCGTGTTCATGGGATTGACACTTTGCCAAAGCAATTGCACGAAACACAACGTTAAAGAACATTTTTGTATTTTTAATGCAAAAAATATATATAAAACACCTGTCAGCAGTTTTGTCTGACATCTGGACATTATTATTATACTGTATTTTTATCATAAAATGATGTAAAATAAATGTTGCAGTGCAGCAAAACTATTAACTTTTTTTACCACAACAAGAATAGCAATGTGCAGTGAAAGTCATTAGCTACTTTTATAAATAATTGCAACCGCATTTAAAAAATATGTCGACAAAAATTCAAATATTTTTCTATTAATCTATTAGTCTGCATGGCTTGAACATGTCTAATAACTGATATTTACAGTGAGAGGATTAGGCGTTTAGAGGCAAGAGAATTTAGACTAGCTTGGAAGCAATGGCCAATCACAGGTGTTCAAGAAATCAACAGATATGTCTGTGATTGGCTACATTGATCAGCGCTACGAAAACACGTTGTAAATGCAATCTTTTGGCGATTTCCAGAGTGCAAACACAAATACGCACTGGAGCCTTTACCAAATCTGTTTTGTCAATATCCTACTACAGTTTTAACTGAGGGTGCTTTTGACTGCGTGAGAAAATGGATGTGTGGCGTGAGAAAAGAGTCCATTGCGTGAGTCTCGTTGGCAGCCCTAATTCACGCATGAAAGGGTTAATTTATTGTGTGTACTATGACAAGAATTTCTGCTGGCATCCCTGTATCATGTTTAACGTCTGAAGAAGCTTGGTTGCTAGGTAGTTTCACTTACCTTCAAACTTTGTGAGGAACCAACGGTGTAGACAGATGGGACAGCCGTATCGGTTAGTGACAGATATTTCACAAACCCCATTTCGTGTTGTGTCCAATTCTTGAAGCATTCGCGTGTGAAGTGCTTCGAACACAACCGCGACCTCTCTGATATCCCCCCTTCCTCGAAGTGCAAAAAAACGAGCCATCGTGACCGCAACCAGGGTATTTTGGGGATTGGGAAAAGGGTTTCGGGAGAACCACAACCTAAAACGCACCTCCTCGCCATTTCTGTTTGTTAACTACGCGGTTTCTCCTTCGCGCGCTGTGTCGAAGCTCACGCGGCACACTAGGAGGGGCGTGGCTTCTGCTTAAACCCAAACCGTCAAACTGACGTCATCAGAGAAGGCCAGTCATTTCCGAGGGGGAGGTGCATTTTCAAATTTGGATTAAAGATTACGAAGGCAAACACTTTTTTTTTGGTCCAGTCTGGAGGAGCTGAACACGCAACGCCAGGTGGTACTTTGGGAGATGGAATGGGATGGAGCATCAAATAATTATATATAAATATATGGATGGATATGCGAGAAAGAGTCAAGAGCAAAAACAGGGAAAAACTGACTATAAATAAATCATCACTGCACAACAGCAGCAAAAGTAGGTGGCGATATGTACAAAGAATGCAACGCGCCAAAAAAACAAAAGAAGAAGAAGAATTTTTTTGTGGATTAAAGGGGTCATATGATGCTGCTAAAAACACATTATTCTCCACATACTGTACATTATTGTTTCTCCTCTATGCCCCGCCTTTCTGAAACGCGTCGATTTTTACAAAGCTCATCGGTCTGAAAAGCGAGGTGTGCTGTGATTGGCCAGCAATCCAGTGCGTTGTGATTGGCCGAATACCTCAAGCGTGTGACGGACATGTTAAGTCCCTCACCATATCATGATGCCTGCAGCAACCACATGTGACGACCCGGGCTGGACTCCGCTTCGTCCACGGTGAAAGCCGATCCGGCGGTCCACAGCGCAAAGTTGATGTATTTCCTCAGCGACCAGCATGGATCAGCTCCAGGCATGACGAAGTGGATATCGTCCTCTTTTGGAAGACCAAACAAAGTAGTTTCGCTTTCACAACAAAACACACAGCGCCTTCACGACATGGCGGCGGCAGCAATACTACAGCGAGAATAAAAGTTACGCCTTCTTTCTTTGCGTGAACATTTGGGCGGCGTTATGCAAATCTGCCCACACAGTGACGTAGATATGTGGGGGCGTGTTAGAACGAGCCGTTTTAGGTAGGTGTGGCTGACTCTTAACTTTTATAAAGAATATCTCTTTGGATTTAAGACTTTAGTCTTTGCAACTTAACAGATCTTCTTTATGCACCAAGAGCTTGTAACACTCCAAAGAGAAAGGAAAAATTTAAATCGCATCATATGACCCCTTTAACTTGCACAGATGAATTGTTCACCACAAAAAAAAGCATTCTTCGCTAACAAAATAAATATACTTAATTTTGATTTCATGTGTACTTTAAATTAGAACACAGTACAAGCTTACCGTTCTGGATAAGGTAAGGAGATAGTTTTGAACACTGGCTGGTTACTTGCTAATAAATTGATTTTGGATAATCTTTAACCAAAAATGGTTATGGACCGCAGTCTTCAGCTTTAAATTATATTAACATTAATTGCAATATAAAATAATTTTGATTATTTACTGTAATATCACATTACAGTTAAAATTATATTTAATACATGTAATTAATACAAATAATTACATGTGCTTTAGAATGTAAGTTAACAAATGTAGCTAAATATGTACTTTAAAGACCATTTGTGACATTATTACAGTGCACTTTACTTAAGTGCACTCATACTTTTCTGTACTTAAGTGTGTTAAGTTTACTTGCTTTAGGTACACTTACTAGGACATTTTATTTCATTAAAGCTGCAGTCCGTAAGTTTTGCCTCTTTGTTGCCATCTGTTTGAAAACCTGCAATTGCAGCTGTGTGCAGAATTATCTTCCTTGCGTGGGTTGTGCGGCGGCACGGCTCCAGCGCAGATGAATCTAATGTTTTGAGGAGTATGTGTGGCAGTCAGTCACCGCACCGGTGTGGATATTCACTGTACTTCGCAATCACAGATTCTCGCCTACGTCTTGGAATATATGACTCAAATAAGAATTTTCACCGTATATAGTGATCTGAACAAGTAAGTAACAAGTCTGCCACGTTTGTTCTGACCAACTGAGGAAAAAAGCATTACAATAAATCGTGCTACCAATGGTGATTTAATCTAAAGATCGGTTAGCTCATATCACATCAAACCGTGCAAATTATTATTATTGTTATACTTTATTCTCAAATTATTAATGTTAACAACATCAGCATTACGTGACTATGTGAATATAGTGTGTATTAGCTTGTAGATTTCAATTTCTGCAGTCTAATCTCTAATTGTCATACCATTCGAATTTCATATTAAGAACTTCTTTTAACCTAAAAAGCAAATTATGCTCCCTTCGAACTGGTTGTCTTTAAAATACAAATCTTGTGTAATCCCAGGCTATCTGTAATCAGAAGCACATTTAAAACTGGAATATAATTTAATTTCATTCACATGTGTTTCATAAACACATAATCCTTTCTGGATTACAATCCGCCATCAAAATGATGCATTTAATTATTCCAGCTGCTGTAAGAAAAGGCTATAAACGATCCTCCACCGGCAGGATCCTCACATGCTATAGCCTAGTAGCCGGGACAACTTCTCTATGTTTACAGACATGACGTAATGACGCAGCGCCATGCTCGAATTTCCCGCGAAAACCTACCCGTACCACTCAAATTAGAAAACATTATTATAAGCTTACCGTTGTGAATCGGGCTAAAGTAAGGCGATAGTTTTGAACACTGGCTGGTTATGTACTTGCTCAAATATTGATTTCGGATCATTTTTAACCAAAAAAGGTTACGGACTGCAGCTTTAAATGTATATTACCGTTAAGTAGACTTATTTTAAAATATACTTTTGAGATTTAAGTAAACCACAAGTGCACATTCAGTACAGAGCACAACTATATCTAATACAGTTTGTCTAATTACAGATGAGGTTGGAGTATATTAATATGTTTAGTCCAGTCATAAAGTTTCGATATATTTCCATACACACATATCTATGTGTTTCCTTAATCACTGTCTTCATCCTGTTACTTTTGTATTGTTACTGTTGTTGCAAGTGTGAGCAGCTGAACTTAAACCGTGTTCATGCAATGACAGTCACAAAAAATCAGGCAACATGAAACAATCAAGGAAAACTTTAATGGTAGCACATTAAATTCACAGAGCTGTAGGATGAAGTTTTTTCTTCTTGCTTTACATTTTAGTAAAAACAATATGGGAGAAGTCTCCGTGGCCCAATGAATTATGAAATATATTCAAAACAAGAAAGAACTGGCAAAATCAGATAGAAATACTCCAAAAGCTGTTGTGAGTTGCATAAAACACTTCAGATGTCATCCCTGAATTCTCATCTCCCAGTTATCATGAGTCCGTATGCTTGTTTTGAGCTGCTCGTTACTGTGTTTTCTTTTCCAGGCCTTTGACTTGTCCCTCCAGTCTTCTGATTCGGCTTTCCAGACAAACGGCTTTGCCTGCTGTCCCACCGCCGCTGCTTGTAGCGACTCCAAACACAGCACAGATGAGCATTAGTAGAGTCAGTCTCATTGTAGTGACTTCAGTGGAGGCGGTGGGGTCACAGACGATCCGCAGAAACAGCCACAGCACTACGACCGCTTTAATCAGCCAAAACGCTCGTCTTACAAGCCCCACGGTGACTCGAAGCAACAAGGACAGGAGCCAGTATCCAATCAGAGCCAGCAAAGCCCACTTGGTCACAGCAGACACACCCTCTGCGGTGAAATGAGGCACTGATATCGTCTCTTTAAATAGGACACAGACAGAAAGAAAAAAGAACAGATGTTAATTGGGTGTAGCAGTTTCTAAGGTGTTATAAGTGGTTGCTAAAGGGAGGGGTTGGCTGATGTTTGGGTGGTGCTAGGTGTAAGTCTATTGAATTTTTTGCCCCATTTAATCATCTGCTGTGTAAAAATTAAAGTTAATTCACCCAAAAATGAAAATTAGCCCATGATTTACTCACCCTCAAGGCATCCTAGGTGTATGTGACTTTCTTCTTTCAGACAAATCCAATCAAAGTTATATTAAAAATTGTCATGGCTCTTTCAAACTTTATAATGGCAGTGAATGGGTGTTTCTGTTCAACAGACAAAAAGAAGTGCAATAAAGCACATCCATCCATAATAAACAGTGCCTCACATGGCTCCGGGGGGTGAATAAAGGCCTCCTGTAGTGAATCCATGTATTTTTGTTAGAAAAATATCCATATTTAAAACATTATAAACACATTTCCAATTTTTTTAAATAACTCCGATTGGATTCCTCTGAAAGAAGAAAGTCATATACACCTAGGATGTCTTGAGGGTGAGTAAAGCATGGGCTAATTTTCATTTTTGGGTGAACTAACCCTTTAAAATCTGAAGAATGATAACTAAAACTATATCAGCATCCACACCAACAAAAGGTAATGTTATGTTTATGATAAGCTTTAAATGCTCAAGCTCTTTAAAGTCAAATGGGTTCTGATTTGCTGTGAATATCTGTGTCTCAATTCAGAGGCTGCATCATTCGAAGGGTGGATTCAAAGACCTGAAATGTCACAGGGGCTGTCCCAATTCGAAGGCTCCTTCAAATACAGCCTTGAAATGCGTCCTACAACTGATGGATCCTTCACGCCCCAGACTATCCCAAAATTCACTGCACACTGGTGACAGCAGGATTTTTTGACAGAAAATAACACTTTAAAATGTAAGTATTGGTTTTCAGCTTACTTAAAGGGGTCCTATTATGCTCTTTTACAAAGTCTTGATTTTGTTTTGGGGGTGTACTAGAACATGCTCTCATGCTTGGTGGTTCGAAAAACGCATTATTTTTCACATAATTTACATTATTAAAATTCCTTTCTCCCCATCCTGGCACAAACGGCTCGATTAGTTCCAGCTTTGATGAAGGTCCGCCTTCCGAAAAACAAAATGTGTTGTGATTGGTTAGCTGTCCCAGTGCGTTGTGATTGGCAAACAGCTTAGACAGTGTTTCAGTACTGCCACGCCCCTTGCTCTGTCTTTCAACAAAAACTTTTGGGCGAATCCGGCAGTGTACTCCCTCGTGTTGTGGAAGCTGTCCTCAGTAAAATGCGCAGCACACAATAGCAAATTGGGGTTATAATGCTCAGGAAATATCTCCCTTTGGAGTGGACTTTGAGATTTGTAACGTTCTAGATCTTTTTTATGCCCAAACATACACACTACACACTGACTAAAATTAAAAAAGTGAAAAAGCATAATAGGACCCCTTTAAATATTTAACGATAAAAATGTTACCAAAAAAAAACACTTTAAAAATTTTGAGATTTCTTACTAAGATGCCATTTTATAGATAGTTTATGCTATTTATTATTTACATAAATGGACCATGGTGAACATATTTAGACAGTTGAATATCACTTTTAAAAAAAGTACAGTAAAATTACCTTAATGAAAATTAACCATGGTTTTACTACAGAAAATACCAAGGTTGTTGTAGTTAAACCATGTTAACCACAAATTAAGCATGGTTTTGCTACACTAACAATAGCTTAACCATGGTATTTATAGTAAAACTGTGGTTATACAAATGGAAATCAATCCACCAAAAAAAATAAAATAAAACTAAACATGGTTACTGCACTTTTACTATAATAAAACCATGGCTAATTTTTGTAAACGTTACTACAACGATATAAATTATATGTGTTGTTATCGTTATAGCTGTGAACTTCCCTAATCTCATAGATTAAAACGATTATTAAAACTTTATAATTATATTTATCGTCACTGGTGTGAAGAGGCCTTTAGAGTTGGGGTTTAGGATCCACTAATATACTGATGAGTGGGACAACTGCATGTTCTGTATATGGGCCCATAAGCAGGGCCATCGCTAGTGGGGTGAAAGGTGGTGACGATTATAGGGGCCCACGGCTGAGGGGGGGCCCCCAGCGATCTCAACCGACTGGCTGTGGCCAGCCTAAAAAGACGCTCAGGACAGTTGACGGGCCACTGCTGCACATCGTCACGAAAGCTTATCATTTGCACATGTTTTTAAGCCTTGCCAATTTAAACATTCAAAATAGTTTAAAGCATTCAAACACAAGACGCGGAAAAACTCAACTGAGTACTCGCACGGCGTGTTCGGTACGCACGCAGAGAGCTGCGTCTCACGGACAACAACACAAAACCGAGCTCTCCTTCGCACCTGAACGAACAAATACAAATCACAGTTTAAACATGCAAACAGAAAAAGACGTGAAAGAGCCCAATTCAGCACCCGCGCGCGGTGTTCTGTGCGCACAGGACGCACGCAGAAGAGACACGTCTCAAAGCGCTTGAACTGCTTCTTCTTGTCTTGGAGAGTATCCTCGAAAAAACTGTCGGTTATGTCTAAAGTGAAAGTAAACAGTGGAGAAAGAAATCGGATGTGTATCATTATAATGGATGCATTGTCTCTTAAAGTGACCACGCCTAATTTACTAGCTGCTGTAATGTTAATCTAAGAAAATGAAAGAAAATCACTCACTGCTCTTGACTGAATTACTTTGTAGTTTTAACAAGAATTAATCCACAGTCAAACCAAAAATTATTCAGACACCAGATATAATTTTTTATTAATTTTTTTTCAACAAAGTATTGATAGTTGTGTAAATATTGTCATACTAACAGTTATCTGAATTTTTGGTTGATTGTAATCCATTACATACCTTTCTATCAAAGCTATCTGACATTATCGAGATGAATTTGCTCTGACACAGTTTAACTCTTGAGTTCTTGTCATATTTTATTACCATTTTCTAAACTATAGCAAATAAACTGTGATCATGTGAGAAATGTTGAAGGTGTCTGAATAAATTTTGGTTTGACTGTATATTTCATTTTTACAGTGAAGACTATGCAGTGCTATTTTACATTTGATTATTCGGTTTCTGTACCTGGACACCAACAAACTTGAAAAAACGTAAACATTGTGTAAATAGCACAAATAAATAAAAAGAACGAACATACAAATTAAACAATTTCAAACAGGGCCCACTGGTACAACCTGCACTGGGGCCCCGCAAACCCCAGCTATGGCCCTGCCCATATGTTTCTGAGATGAAATACTACCTTCTTTCTCCCCATTTTCTCCTAATACTGTCGTTTGGACATTCCACACATACTAAGCCACACGGTCATTTATGTAAGCATTACGAGGCCCACGGGCTGCAGTAACATACTTTCTCTGTTAGTACTCAACAGAGTTACAGCTTGAGATTGCCAAAATTCATTACACTGCATTAATCTTTGAGAATATATATGCATATTTAAGTTAAACATTTAGATTTAGATCTAGACACCTAGAGACGACCTTTACTCACCGTTGACTCCTGTTGCTCTGAGAATCTCAGATACATACACAGCAATGACATTCAGTCCACTGGCAGCTCCTTCAGCAACAAACTGCAGCAACATTTCGACAAACTAAAGAAAAAAATGAAGATAGAGAAAAGTGATTAGATTTCAGAACCTGTGTATGTAGTGCACATTTCTTTTCTTACAGAGGGCAGTCTTTATCTGAACTCAAATCATAGATCACTGGCCATAGCTAATCATTAACCAATACTGACTGACAGAGTGACACAATGCACATCTGATTTAATTAAAGCAATGTTTCAGGGTTCAATGCGAATTCTATAGACAGCGTATGTGACATGCTGTTGGTTGCAAAAATCATGTTTTCATTAATGCACTAACAATGTATATCTTCGGGGCACAACACTGTAACAAAACAGTAAGGTATTTAGTAGTTGCAGTTCTGTTCTGATGGAAACACAGACAGCAAGGAAAACACTGCAAATTATAAAATGCAATTAACTATATGATCATACATAGTTAGCTAAAATATATATATAGGTAAATCAGTTTTTAAAAGGGAGGAATAAACATTTCTTTTGTCTTTTGACCGAAAAAAAACAACATTTTTTTCTGATATTTTAACAAAACTGCTTCACAATTAATATTTTTCTGAGAAATCTTTTTTTTTTTTTATGGCAAACTGCTTTTATTTTAATTATATCCTTTTCATTTTCATTATGATCTCAGGACATTTGTACCACCCTGACATTTTTTCCTTTATACTCCCCAAAAATGAACAATAATTCAATTAATAATTTAATTACAAATTATATCAAGATGTGTGTTTAAAGTCATTGTGTACAAATTGCAATTTGAATGTAGTTTTGAAATAATTAAATATGTCCGGACAAAATGAGTGTCATGTTACTGACTCTAATACAATATTTGGCTCATAGTTTATTATACATGTTAGGCTGGTAAATCACATTTCCACTGTTACTTTTACATTTAAAGTAGTTACACTTCAGATTAGCCAATATCAAATTAATTATTTTGAATATTGTTAGGTATATGCATTTCCTTGAAATAATAGTCAGTTTTAATGTGGTACTTCATTGTTCATCTCTTGATTTTTAATATAAAATCTGGGTCCTGACTCCTGAAGCAAAACAGTTTAGAACCACTTAAGACAACGTGGACAACTTTATAGCTCAAATAACATATTATTGTATGGAACAATCAATGTAAGAGTTTTAAGAGATGTCTGAGCTGTGCATTTCTGGGTTTTAAACCTTCCATATTTCCACGATAAGTGCATAAAACATGATTTTTACATATGGAGGGATGAGTTGAAATTACTTTCTGAAAAAAAGCATGCCAGATACACAGAGCTATACTTGTACTGAACCCGAATACATTATTTTTAAAGTATGAGAACATTTCAGATGACTTGAGATCAAGATTGATTTGTGAACATTCAAGGGATAAGTGTGTGTGTGTGTGTGTGTGTGTGTGCGCGCGCAAGCAAAGCTGCCAGAATGACAGCTGGGCATCCAGCTTAACTTTATCACTCACAGACATGCACAGCTATCACACGTACATTACTTGTGATCAAATAGACACTCTATGGAACAAGGTAATTTCATTTGGCGAAGGACGAACACAAACAATCAGAAACAGTGTGCATGACTTCATAAACGAAGTCAATAAGAAAATAATCACTATACAAAGCAGCATTGTTTGCCATTCTGGGCATGAGCCACCAAGCACTTGCGCACCTGTTATGGCGTTTTTCCTCAGTAGCAGCTGTCGCTTTCACACAGACAGTAACACACAAGAATGAGCTTGTGCGTGTCAAAACAAGTACACAAATCAGTCCGTGTGACTGCTCTGACATGAACTCTGACACTTTTACTTGTTCTTACCATTGCAACAGAATAGATGTTCTCTGGGCCAAACACTGAGTCAAGGTACAACACAGCATTCTGGGTCAAAGAGAGGCGAGGGGCGGTTGGTTGAGGGGACATAAGCAGAGGAAATTAGGCCAAAGGATGAGTGGAGGAGAGGAAAGGGTTAAAAGCGGATTAACAAATCAAGAGGCAACATGAGAGAGGGATAAAAGTGGGTAGAGAAATGTGAATACCACATACCACAATAAGCATTCATTAGGGAATAAGAGAAGTAAAGGTCCAGTAATATTTCTCTCTCTATGTCTCTCTCTATATATATGTGTGTGTGTGTGTGTGTGTATATCTTCAAAATCTCAATTGTTTCGTCTAGATGTCTTTGATTTGCACGAAGTCTCATGCTTCTCAGATGTTTCTCCTGAGGCTAAAAAACCTGTGTAATCTCGTGTTTCTCCTCTAGAGTTTCAGTGTGTGCTCAGATTTGCCAAAGCACCAAATTCTGCAATCATGATTTCAATATGAACTCATACATTCCTCGTCCAATTTTATTTATACTCAGCAAATCTTACATTTAGTCTGTTCTCGTTAAACATCTGAGGCAAAGTTGTTACGTCAATGAAAAATAATCAAGACCTCTGTTAAATAAGTAGCCTAAACTATGGAAGAGCAACCTCTATGTGAACAAATATGAGCAACATATTCCTGTGGGAAGTGAAAAAATGCGTCATTAGATAATTTCACAAGTAACAAAAAAAGTTACCTCAACGCAAATCTCAATCACATGGGTGCCAATAATAGACTCCACGTATTTTCTCAACCCGTCCAGAGGCTCCAGAATAACAGACCCAAAATCATAAGAGCCTGAGGTGAACTCTTCAGCAAACCCATGACACAAGACCGACCGAACCAGAACCAAAAACCCAAAGAAAAGCAGCTTTTCCGAACTTCTCGAGGCAACGTTGTGGACAGACATCCTTAAAAACCCGGATCAACGCTCGGCTCAAAAGAGAGATCTGAAAAAAGACGCTGAATAATCAATGTGTAACTATAATAGCTGATCGGGTTTGTCTAGGTCGTCTTTGCGTTTCATTAACCTTGAAAAAATGTATGAATATACTACTGGTTCTTTATGCGAAAACTATCCTAGTTCATGGCTGAACAAATGTACAAGTTCAGGCTTATCAAAAAACAAGCAGCAAACAAAAACCCAACTGAACAAACACAATTAGATGGCATACGCTGAGCTCTTCATATATAATACTAAAACTAAGTTCTCAACGACAGTCGCTTCAAGCACGCTCTTGCCAAGGGCACTAGAAAATAGCGCTTAGATGACTGCACATGGTATCGTACAACAAAGCGTTAAGTCGATAAAGATAAAATAAGATACCATTTAATTTAAAGAAACAATCTAATGCAAAAAAATATTGCCGCTGAGCTCTTCATATATAATACTAAAACTAAGTTCTCAACAGTCACTTCAAGCACGCTCTTGCCAAGGGCACTTAGAAATAGCGCTTAGATGACTGCATATGGTATCGTACAACAAAGCGTTAAGTCGATAAAGATAAAATAAGATACCATTTAATTTAAAGAAACAATCTAATGCAAAAAAAAAAAAGCTTTTTTAAAAAAAGGCTATTTTTTGAGCGAGTATCCGAACTTGATCCAGTTTGTGAGGATCTGTGGATGTTAAAGGTGTCTTGAGGAGCTGCACGATGGAGTAAAGTTTGGAAACCTATCGTACAGACATACGGTTATGCCTCCGCCTCCTGCATTCCTGTGCCAGGCATATTGCTTTTTTAAAAAAAGTCTATTTTTTGAGCGAGTATCCTAACTTGATCCAGTTTGTGAGGATCTGTGGATGTTAAAGGTGTCTGAGGAGCTGCACGATGGAGTAAAGTTTGGAAACGGCTGACTAACGTACAGACATACGGTTATGCCTCCGCCTCCTGCATTCCTGTGCCAGGCACGAGAACCCCGTTCACACGGTGCTGGTGGAACTAGTATCGCTCTAATAGACGAGACACGAGGTGTTTTAGACGAGCTGTTCGATTTACAGAAGCGCCCGAGGTGCGTGTGGGTCTGAGGCCGGGGCCCGGGGCCCGGGGCATGTGCTTTTTACTGAGCTACAGGGTTACTGAAGACCAGATATGAAAAGAGGAAAAATTAGGATATAAATTAACTGTAGTGAGTCACAAATTCACGGAGTTAAAATGATCATATATTAAAATATATTGAATAACATTACACTCAATTATTAAACAATTTTACGGTGTCCTTGTTACATCCAGGCTACTTATTGTATTGGGTAAGTTACTCTAAAAAGTAATTAATTACTAGATACTTAATTATCTTTAACAGTGTACACTGTAAAAAAAAAATTCAGTAAAATTTACGGTAAAAAACAGCAGCTGTGGTTGCCGGAATTTTACCGTAAAAAATACAGTAGCAACATTTTAGGTTTTACGTTTTAACTTAAATTTACAGTTAAATACTGTAATTTCATTAACTGATATAATGTTAATATACCAACATATTGAAGTGTTAATATCTGTTTTGAACCATTGTAATGCACTGATAACCACCAAAAACAGATGGTGATGAGAAAGTCACATGATGAACTAAAGCTCGTACAGACATACGGTTATGCCTCCGCCTCCTGCATTCCTGTGCCAGGCACGAGAACCCCGTTCACACGGTGCTGGTGGAACTAGTATCGCTCTAATAGACGAGACACGAGGTGTTTTAGACGAGCTGTTCGATTTACAGAAGCGCCCGAGGTGCGTGTGGGTCTGAGGCCGGGGCCCGGGGCCCGGGGCATGTGCTTTTTACTGAGCTACAGGGTTACTGAAGACCAGATATGAAAAGAGGACAAATTAGGATATAAATTAACTGTAGTGAGTCACAAATTCACGGAGTTAAAATGATCATATATTCAAATATATTGAATAACATTACACTCAATTATTAAACAATTTTACGGTGTCCTTGTTACATCCAGGCTACTTATTGTATTGGGTAAGTTACTCTAAAAAGTAATTAATTACTAGATACTTAATTATCTTTAACAGTGTACACTGTAAAAAAAAAATTCAGTAAAATTTACGGTAAAAAACAGCAGCTGTGGTTGCCGGAATTTTACCGTAAAAAATACAGTAGCAACATTTTAGGTTTTAACTTAAATTTACAGTTAAATACCATAATTTCATTAACTGATATAATGTTAATATACCAACATATTGAAGTGTTAATATCTGTTTTGAACCATTGTAATGCACTGCGCTCTAATAGACGAGACACGAGGTGTTTTAGACGAGCTGTTCGATTTACAGAAGCGCCCGAGGTGCGTGTGGGTCTGAGGCCGGGGCCCGGGGCCCGGGGCATGTGCTTTTTACTGAGCTACAGGGTTACTGAAGACCAGATATGAAAAGAGGACAAATTAGGATATAAATTAACTGTAGTGAGTCACAAATTCACGGAGTTAAAATGATCGTATATTCAAATATATTGAATAACAATACACTCAATTATTAAACAATTTTACGGTGTCCTTGTTACATCCAGGCTACTTATTGTATTGTGTAAGTTACTCTAAAAAGTAATTAATTACTAGATACTTAATTATCTTTAACAGTGTACACTGTAAAAAAAAAATTCAGTAAAATTTACGGTAAAAAACAGCAGCTGTGCTTGCCGGAATTTTACCGTAAAAAATACGGTAGCAACATTTTAGGTTTTACGTTTTAACTTAAATTTACAGTTAAATACTGTAATTTCATTAACTGATATAATGTTAATATACCAACCTATTGAAGTACTGAAATCTGTTTTGTACCTTTGTAATACACTGATAACCACCAAATGCAGGTGGTGATGAGAAAGTCACATGATAAACCAAAGCCCATCACAAGCAGCTTTTAAATAATAATGTTTAGAAGGTGCACGGTGTCATTCACACAAACACTAAACACCATCATGGTAACACACATGAAACTGAAATAATGCAACAAACATTCATTTTACAACATTAGATGTAACACACCACCCTAACATACAAAACTGATAAGAAAAAACTAAGAAGAAACAGTTATTTCACCAAAAAAACATCAAATTTGAAATGTAACGCAGGGAATTCTGGGAATGTCAAATTACAGTTATTCACTGTAAATTATATGGTCTTTTTCACTTTCAAAAATTGTATACTACCATAAAATTACATGTAATGTCCAATACAGTTTTTCACCGTATATAGTAGGGGAATGTACCGTTAACCATTTAACAGGTTTTTATTGTAGCCTTTTTACAGTCTTTTACCATTAAATTCACGGTCATTTTTTACAGTGTAGGCCTAATTGGATTACTGTACTTACTGTCTCTTTAAAAAGTATTGGATTGCTTCTTACTAATTACTTTCGGTAACACTTTATTTTACGGTGTCCTTGTTACATGTACTTACTGTTAAACAATAAATTATGCATAACTACATGCAAGTAACCCGAAGCCAAACCCTAATCCTAACCATGTAGCAAGTACACGTAGTTAATTAATATTACTCCGTACTTAAATATATAATTACACCATAACAAGGGCACCTTGAAATAAAGTGTAACCCCTTACTTTCTAAATTCTAGCTATATCAACCTTGGCTATTTGAACAATACAAGGATTGACATGTAACTGCTCTTTTAATTCATTCAAATAAATAAAATTTTAAATGAAATAAAAAGTTGCATAACTTATTCTTGAATGACCAAAGTATTTAAAGGGAAAGGTTAGAGTAAAAACATACATTTTAAATTAAGATGTTAGATTTTGTTAAACACGCTATTGTTTTATATAGAATTGTTCTGTAGTTTATACAGAATTTAATGCAATTAAATTACAGAAAAATGAAGTGTAATCCCTTACTCTTTCAAGGGAAAAGTAATTACATTACAGTAATTACTTGATAATGCATTACACCCATCATTGGTAATAATAACAGTAAACTATGCATGATTTGCATGCAACTAACGCCAATTAATTATTACCCAGTACTTGTATTAAGGTATAATTACACTGTAACAAGGACACCTTAAATTACAGTGTAACTTAAAATCATATTAGCTTTTTTTTTTTACTAGTCAAATTAGTTCTTTTTTTTTGTTTTACTTTAAATTATTGAAAGGAAGATCAAAAAAAAAAAGTCTTCCTGCATTTAGCCTACTGTTTCTTACCTTTTTTCGAACTTCGTAATAAACTTCATACACTTTTGCCAATTATAATCATACCATTTTCGATTTAAAAACAATGTGGAAAGAAACATGGTGGCAGGTTTAAACTCCACATGGTTTGCTTTATAAACTATCACTATCACCATTGCATAAAATGCTTAATCTAACATAAATCCAGAAGAATATACTATAACAAATTGTTTAAGCATCAGCTAAATCACATTAGTGACAACTTAAATAAAGCATAAAGAAACAATGTCAATACATTTCAATATTTTAATGGATTTCAATAAAGCAGTTGCACAACCATCACTACAGGCAGTCAAAAAAAGTAGACAGTACAAAAATTACAATACCAGCTGATCAGCAAACTGAACGCAAATGAACTATTGCCTAGTTGACTAGGCAGTTTGTTTTCAATGACAGGTCTCACTTATGTTGATGGGTTCACATTGGCTCTGGGTTGTAAATGTAATGTTGAGATGGAATGGGAGATCTGGTCGAGGCAGTATTAACTTAAAAGATGTCAGCGAACATTCAGGACACTCCTGGAAGCAAGCAGCAGAAATGTTGTGAGAAATGTTGGCTTGGACAAACCTGTGGAATGTGACCAGGTTAGTTCTGCTAAACCGACGCTTTTGTAGAGAAAAACAAGTGGAATGTTAAACTGTTGATGTTCACCCAACGTTACAGGACAAACTCCACCCTCTGAACAATGTGGAGCAACTGGACCAAACAGATGCAGATACCGTGAATCACGAGTCTCATCCGATGTAGATGCGATGGAAATCGTTGGCACCAAATGCGGCATTGCACTTTGGGCACTTTCTCTGACGGGTGTCGTAGCGCGTCTTCACGCACTCAAAACAGAAAACGTGGAAGCACTTAGTCAAAACCGCGTCCTTTACACGGGAATTGCAGCATGGACACGTCAACCGGGCCTGTGAAACAGAAAACAAAAAGATCCTTCAAAGACATTAACACAAAACTCTTTCTGTACCTCCATACAACTGGACTACGTAAATGACCTTGTAGTCATTTATTTCTTCATTCAGGATCTCATCTCCATTTCGGATGTTCTCCGCAGGCTTCTTGGTCTTCTCTATCTTCCTGCGTAGTTTGGATATGTCCTCCTATGAGGTAATAGAAACATCAGGTTAAACAAATACTGCACAAAATAGCCATTTTTACTCCCTATTCATAAAGTATATCACTTTCTATTGACAGATGACCAGCAGTATGAAGTTCAACATCATTAAACACCTGATGAAACTGCCTTCATATTTACTGAATCAAATCCAATATTTGCTGCTTCTTAATTTTGGGGTGCTGTCCCTTTTATTACAAAATACAATACATTTTGTAGCATTTTTGCCATTTGTAAGGTGAAGAGGTCTTGTATTATGCCTTAATCACCAGGAAAACTGCCACAAAGACATGATTCCTATCTTCCTTTGAGCCAGGTTACAAGTATTTGTTCCAATTCTCAGATGATTTTCATATGTATGAATGATTCTGAAGACATGATTTATGCCTAATCCTGATTTTGCCTTTTTCCCATTCCTTTGCATATTGTAAGCATATGTAATGATACAATTGGAATACTTATTTTTGTCATTTTCAACATTTGACTACTTTTTTTGACAAGTGCATTAAAGCTGATACAAACATTCATATAGATAGATATTAATTGATATCTTTGAACCTAGTATCATCAAATTATGTAATATTAGGTCAAATCTGCATCTTTTTTCCCCCAAAATGCTGGGCTGTTACACATGACATGTAAAGCTGGTATTGAGTTGATCAACGGTTCATCGTCATGTACGCACCTGTGCACGTCGGGCATTGAAAGACTCCTTTTCTCGAGAAATGCTGTTCTCAATCACCTCCTCTCTGACCGCACTCAACCTCTGCTGCACCCCCTCCAGCTGAGTGCGCACCTCCTCCGAGAGCAGCACCGACTCCTGTGCCTAAAACAGAATTAAGACGGAGACAATTAAGAGTTTTTTAATTGCTACTTTCCCCCCACATAGTATTTATGATGTTGCAAGTACACAAATTGCATATATGTGAGTTCATCTGCAACTGGTATGTGGTTGTACCTTGCGTTTATTCATGTCTAAAGCTTGTGTGCGGAGCCCCAGCTCCCTCTCCGCAGCGCTGATGGTGCCCTGCAGGAGGCGCTCTTTCTCCTCCAGCTTCCGAACCACCTGCAGCTGCGCATCCACCTAAGAGAAAGAGAAAAATCACATCTTATGTACTGCCCAGTTGCAAATGTAGAGAACAGGAACCAAAGCATATGTGGAGGATTCAGACCTGCAAAGTCGTATAGCAAAAAGACATATCCTCTCATTATAACAAAGTGTAGACAGAGTGTAAATAAGAGATTCACTGTGCAGTGTAGAGAGCTTCGTTGATTATAATAGAACTTTGTGAGATCGCGGTGAGCTAAGGAGAGTTACAGCTTTTAATGATTAAGGGAGTTTGCAAATGTGATACTGATTTACAACAACAGTTAATTAAATAAGAAGTTAATATTAAGTGACTTGCATTGTCTGACTATAACATTATTGCCTGATTTTGCTCTATTTAATCAATGAAAATAGTTGCAAACAAAGTCACAGCTAAGCCACTGCGCATCTCCATTCAAACAGCGGTGTTTTTAAATGAATCTAGGGACTCAGTGATTCAATTGCTTCGTTCCTGAACGAATCAGCCCTTCGAACGAATCAATTCAATGAATGATTTCAGTGATAAAATCAGTGACTTGCCGCCACCTACTGGCAGTTTTAGTTTAATTTTTAAAGTATCTTTTCTGTTATTTAAATAATTTAATATTTCTATATTCAAAATTTTATATTTAAACCATTAACCTCAACATCAATTTATGAATTTAATTGCACTTATGCAACCTCTGAGCCTCATTAAACGTCTGAAAATACACATACAAGCCACTTTTGTGTTCTTCTGTGCCACCTATAATACAAATTATTTTTTTAAATACTTATTTCATTTAATTTGTAACTTATTCTTATTATACTTATTCTACTTGTTTTTATTTTGTTGTTTTAATTAGAAATTTTAAAAAGCTTATAAATATATTTTTTTGAATTTGTCATAAAATATGACATACTTTTAATAAAGTTAGAAAAATGCCATTACAAAGGTAAAAACAAAATTCCCTGTACATCACTTTAAAGGTGGGGTATGTATTTTTTCAAAAATGCTTTAGAAAACTGAGTCGGGCGGAGTACCAAAACAAAATTATAGCCAATCAGCAATAAGGGGCGTGTCTACTCATGATGGGGACGAGAGAGCGCTCAGTGCACTGGACGGACATTAGCCGAGCGACGACAGAAAGAGAGATGGCGGATAAAAAACAAAAGAGGAAGACATCTGCGGAACAAAAGAAGGCTTTTGATAAGGCAAGAAGTAGGACCCGTGTAAATATCGGATCAGCTTTCCAGCGCTGGAGAGAACTCAAGGAGCCGAAGGCCTGCGATCGGACGCCGAGGTTGCTTTGTTTCTTCTCGATAGGTGAGTAAAACTGTGTCTACACCGGACGAGACAGTTGTCGCGCCGCAACAGCTAAAGTCTGTCTACACTGGACGTAATAAATTTTTTTTTTTAAATTTGTGTCAATACGTCATAAATAGAACGCAGCAATAGTTTTCTGTCGGGGATTTGTCGTGCTGCGCCGCATCAAGTGTAGACAGCATCACTGATTATAATGAGTTCTATAGTATTTTGTCACGTCCAGTGTAGACACGGTGTAACATTGGTTTTGGTTTGTTTCACAGAACTAATCGTTGCGTACGTATGTGTGGGGCGGAGCTATCAAAATAGGGGCGAGACCCTTTTGGGGTAGGGGCGTGTTTGTTTTGGGGATTTGAAATATCAACATTAGCTACCAGAAATCACTTACCCCACCTTTAAGGAGTCAAATATCACCTCGTAATGGAAAGGCTAATTTTTGATCATTATTTTTGATTATTGATTAGAAGGTGCTCCTAAAAACAAAAGTAAGCATAGAGCCCTGATGAGGGGTAATTTACATTAAATTAAATCTCTTTGAGAAATGTATATTCCCTAAAGAAATGTCCATATAAAAATTATGCATACATTTAATAATGTAAAAAAAAAAAAAACTTACCATTAAAGGTAAAAGAAAAACACCTATGCAACTTCCCAAAACAATTGTGCAATCTGAAGATCATAAAAACAAATCACCGTAATCCAAACAATTCACTCAAAGATGAAAACACCACAAAACTCCAAGCCCACCCACCTGTGTTTTGAGTGTGAGCAACTGGTCAGCGAGCTCCTCTTTCTCTTCCTTGAGGAGTTTATGGATCTGGTTGGATTTGATGCGTTCGCTCATGAGTTTGAAGTTGGCGTCATCTTTCTCTCTGAGCTGCTGCATCAGACGAATGTTCTGCTCCTGCATGTCCTCAAACGCCTGGCCAGTAACATCCATCTCACTCAGCAAAGCATCCTCCTCCTGAGAGAGAGAGAGAGTGACCGATTGAGAATTTTCCAGCAGAATGTTTGTCATTCATTACTCAGTAAATCACAGCTCTACCTGCTTAGCCAGAGAGAGTTTCTTATTGAGTATATCGATCTGCTCCTCCACCGAGCGGATCTTTCTCAGGGCCTCTTCATCTGCCATCTTCTTTCCTTCCCTCCTCTCCCTCTCCTCCAGCTCTCGCAGCCGCTGACGGAGCTCCTCGGCCTGCACAAACACACACAATATGAGAATAAACAGTTTATGGCTGAACTACTTCGATAAATGATTCATCTGTTGATCATTTCTTCAACTAATCTGATATTCTAAAATGTTGTGCTTCCAACAGTGTACAAATTGAGCTCTATATGGTTTCTACCTCTGACTTTGCCTTCTTCTCCGCAGCCATCAGTTGTACTTTATCTCTCTGTTCTTTTGGTGCTGAGCGGTACATATCCAACAACAGCTTCATCTCCCTCTGGGACTCTTGGGCTTTCCTGTATCATAATCACATCATTACTATCAGCTTCCTTATTATCATTATTAGCACTTCCCACAGTCATTTTCACCATTATAATCAACATATCAAGCAGAATGACTTACTTTAGGTCCACCCGCACTATTTTCAGCTGCTCCATCTCCTTG
This sequence comes from Sinocyclocheilus anshuiensis, assembly GCF_001515605.1. Classification (NCBI taxonomy): domain Eukaryota; kingdom Metazoa; phylum Chordata; class Actinopteri; order Cypriniformes; family Cyprinidae; genus Sinocyclocheilus; species Sinocyclocheilus anshuiensis. Next base: position 307,719 of record NW_015551052.1, read on the forward strand.
CGTTTGGGTCCTCCAATCACAGCGCAGCGTTCAGCTGCTAGGTCTTCCGATTGGCTGCTGCTGGTGCTGGCTTTCTCCCTCTCTTCTTTCACCGCTATGCCTCCAGTACTCCCACGAGTCACCCTCTCTCTTTCTCTCTGCTCCTTCTCTTTCTCCTTCTTTTCTTTTTCTTTCTCTTTTTCCTCCTCTTTCACTACGGTCTCTGTGTCTGTACCTGGTTCAGTCTTTACTGTTACACCGGAAGAGAAAATAATTATGTAAATTCTTAAAATACAAGAAAAAGATAAATCCATCTATAACTTCTCTACAATGTAATAAAACAGTATAGCGCATGTCATTAAAGCAGCACCACATGGGAAAAAAACGGACATTGCTTGTTTTTTTGAAAACATACAGGAGCATATTTTCACAGATATGAAAATATACAGCAAATTTCTAAAGATGTCTTGAGAATGATTAGAGCAATTTTGTTATTTTGTTAAATGTGTTGTTTTCAAATTTTTTATTATTTCCATCATTTTCATTGAAAACACATGCCTTTGCGATGTAATTTGAGATTTGAAAAGGGAGAAAAAAAAATAGAAAAATGTCTCTCAAGTCTTTTTTTCAGAGCGAACAATACTTTTTGGGGTTGAACGATTTGGGATTTACTCTTTACAAAAATCAATTCAAATCACTTCCATTAACAAAAGAAAAACCAATGGATCAGTGGAAAGCAATGGATTCTATTTACACCAAGAGCAAATAGCTATAGATTCTATTTACACAATGTTAAAATAGCAGGATTTTCTGCTATTTATACTACTTAATGCAAATAGTGGCAATTATCTGCACCTCTGTATTGTAGTACATTAGTATGCAATAACGTATTGAGTGTAAATTATCATTTTAATTCAAATTATTAAATGGATGCCACCTTATTGGAACAATAAATCCCTTCCTACACCTACCCTTAACCCTACCCGATATTTTATTTTCAAATTTGTTATTATTTCCATCATTTTCATTGAAAACACATGCCTTTGCGATGTAATTTGAGATTTGAAAAGGGAGAAAAAAAAAAGTTCTCGAAAAGGATTCGAACTCGGGTCGATCGTGTCAAAATTGACTACGGCACGTGTTTTACCATCTACGCTACTGGAGCTGTTGTTACATGATTGTCTTTTGTTGTGTTGACTTCCCCAATCACACGTTGGTGGGCAGGATTAGTGTAAATAGCCTTTGCCAACAAGGCGGGCTATTTGCACTTAATGTAAATAGACACTCCAATAAATAAGAAATATATTTGCAATAGAATTATATTTAATAGAAAGTAACAAACCTCTTCTGACCAAGCTGCACTAGTTGAACTACTCATATCCGTAACACAAATGGTGCAGTACAAAATTAACGATGGTAATACCTTAGCAAACAGGTAAAGATAAGAGTGTGTACCAGTGGTGCTGGGTGTGGCGGAGCCGCTATCTGGCTCAGTCTTCACAGTAACGTCACCCGTCAGGGCAGGTGTGTGTGGGGAGGCGGTCTCCTCCTTCACATCCATCTCTGTGCTGGACTGTGATTGGACAGCAGCATTACCTTTGGCAGCACGCAGCTGTAAGAGAGGACAGAAACTTCAGCAACCGCTTATTTTTTAACAAAACATATTAGAGTCAATACGTTTGTGCTATAACCTGGTTGAGCTCTTGCTGAGCCTCTCTCAGTCTGAGTTTATATTTAACCACCTCTCCCTTCAGCTGCTGGTTATGAGTCTGCAGTGTACTGATCAGATGTCTCATCTCACGGTTTATTGGGCCTGAGAAAGAAGCAAAGAGCACTATACACAGTCAATTCAAAAGCTGATCTAAGCAAAAAGAGACCAAAATCATTATAAAGAGAGCAGAGGAAGATTACCTGCTTGTTCATTAGCAGCTAATGTCTGCTCAAATTCGATCCTGAGCATCTCGTACTCCTTGCGCACCTGTGCTAACGTGTCTTCCAACTGAATCACTTCAGTACGGACCTTGCGCTGCAAGGACACCTCGTCATTCTGAAATAAACACACAGAAATTACCATCTGACTCATGCTTTAATGACAATAACAGCCACAAATTGTGACCCATCACTGAGGTGTACAGCCAACCAGCCTCTGTATATGAGCCTGCATCATCTAACATAATTGAATTCACTGTTTATTCACATTATCACTCCATGTACCTCCATGTGGTCTAGCTGGCGCAGGCGGACGGTCCTGGTCGTGTTGAGTCGAGCTTTGGTCTCGTCCAGCTGAGATTTCAGCACCAGTGATTCATTATAGAGCACAGAGAACTGAGACTGCAGACAGCGATACTCGGCGCTCTCTTTGGCCACCTCCTCAGCCCTGGACAACAGCTCCACCTGACAGAGACAACAATGCATGTCTTCTTAGTGAATATGAATGATTCGAACAACATTATAAAGTGCACTACCGTTCAAAAGTTTGGGGTTAGTATGATTTTTCTCACCAAGAAATCTCTTACAACTAGGGGTGTGCGATATATATCGTCTGCAATAATATCGTAATTGTTGTTTTAACGATGTGCGATTTGACATTATCGAGTATTTTGCAAAAACCATCTAGAAAAATGGCTTTATAAAGGTAAAACTGCCCATAAAATGCAAAAATCAGTTTAAACTTATAGGAAAAGATTAATTTCTATCAGTATGAACTCACACAGAATATGAAGAATATTAAAAACATTAGGAGTCAGCTGTCTTCGGCAGTCCTTAAGGTACCAGCACAATAACACACTCAGTAAAATATCGTCTAATTATCGTCATCGATAAAATCCCAGAAAATATCGAGATATTATTTGTCAATATCGCACACCCATACTTACAACTACATTTATTTGAGTAAAAACATAATATTGTGAAATCTGAATACATTTTTAAAATGTAATTTATTCCTGTGATGCAAAGCTATACTTTCAGCATCATTACTCCAGTCTTCAGTGTCACATGATCCTTCAGAAATCATTCTAATATGCTGATTTGAAGAAACATTTCTTATTATCAATGTTGAAAACAGTTGTGCTACTTAATATCTTTGTGGAAACCATGATTTTTTATTTTTTTTTTTGCAGGATTCATTGATGAATAGAAAGTTCAAAGAATAGGATTTATTTGAAAAAGTATAAACATTTATAATGTTACAAAAGATTTCTATCACTTTTGATCAATTTAGGGCATCCTTTCAAATAAAAGCATTCGTTCTAAAAATAAATAAATAATCTTACTACTGACCCCAAACATCAACTTGGTGGCCTTAATATTATGGTCTAAGAATGCTTAAAATACATAAAACACAGAAACCTGTGCTATATTTCATTATTATATTACTGCTACCACACAATTTTTACATTCTTATTCATTCATTTCCTATTAATTTCATTAAACAATTCCATTTCACATTTATTTTGAATAATCTTTTGTTATTACTATTCTACAATTATGTTTCATTACAGGAAGCTGCAGAAAATTCCACTGATACTAAGGAAGTGTTTTACTCTGTTCCAGAGTATCTGTGTCTTCAAGTGCTAGCCGATAAGGAGCTTTCTTTCAAGGACAAGATATGAAAGTGTGGGGTTTGTAACTTTCCACTCTGAAGAGCTGAACAGTTGACTGCCTCTGAAGCTCATATTTAATCTGGTATTGCCTGAGCAGGAGGCAATACTCACAATAAACATAAGATGGATCTGACAAGTTAATGGTGTATGTGGTCTCAAGGGCTTTACCTTCATGTTATTGTTCTCCTGGTAAACCGTCTGCAGGTCCTGCTGGAGCTTCTGGAGCTCACTGAGCCGATTCTCCGCCAGCTCCCTCTTCTCCTCCAACTCACTGTTCATCTCCTCAAACTAACAAGAGACGACAAAGGATTTCATCAATGTTAAGACATTGTACAGGTACCCTTATATGACAAGCAAAACACTTTAAACAACAAAATATTCTATAACAATAGACAATAAAGTACCAATGTCAACAATATATGTTTGAGCAGGCTGGCAAATATTAAAGATACACTAACATTACCATTCATAAGTTTGGTGCAAAGATATTAAATGTTTTATTTGTTGACAGAAATCAACACTTTTGTTCAAGAAGGATGCACTAAGTGCTTGGAAGAGACAGGACCGACACTTACAATGTTTTTAATCAAATAAATGAAGCTTTGGTAACCTTAAGAGACTTCCTTCAAAAATATTTAAAAATCTAAGACCCCAAACTTCTGAATGATAGTGTATATTTTCTAGAGCTGAAAACATATAGAAAAAAATATATGATGCACCTGCTTGAAGACTAAACAACCCCAATTCTCAACTGAAGGATTCTACAGTGTACAGTGAGATTCATTCACACCAAATGCAAATATTAACACTAAATGTTCATATGACTGGTCATTTACCTTTCTTTTGTTAATCGTGATGGTTCCACATACACTGCTTGCTTCGCCATACACCTTATAACCTTTACTGTTCACCTGGTTATGATGGAAGAGCACAATAACAGTTATGACACATTGTAAAACAATAAAAATACTATATCTTGGGTTTACTATTACAAATAAGTTCACCCTCAAGAGCATCTTGATATATCGCAGTGGCTTTTTCAAAAATCCATTGTCATTTGCTATTATTGCAGTAACCTAGATTACTGGTAACTGACATTAAATTACTGGTTACTAATGAAAGTCTGTATTATCCATAACAGTAGCCTAAATCAGAGACTAAATAGCTATTTGGCTATTTGCTATGTTTATTTTTGGCCCACATAATGCCAGCAGAAAAGGAAAGCCTGGGATGAAAGATGACAATGATTTTTGTTCTTCAGAATAACATGCAGTAATCAATCGTGCGTATTAAAGTCACGATGTAATGGAAGTAGGCCTTTTCTTCTGTATTGTGATGTACATCTGAGTGAACCAGATTCTTGGAACAGAAAAAAAAAATAGGATGGGAACTGGATGGAGGGAGATCTGAATGCAAGATTACAATCGTTTGTATGAGAAGGGTGGAGTTTAAGTGGACAAAATGATTGGAGAAGTCTGGTGTTTTCACCAGATGATTGAGTTGGTATTTTTTTGTAAATATTATGAGGTCAAAAAAACAAAAATCAATGAATCATTCACTGTAAGATCAATATCATGCATTTACAAAATATTTAGGGTGAAATTCCATTTATCACTGACTTTAAAGGGGTCATGAACTGAGAAACCAAAATTCCCTTGATCTTTTGACATATTGACATAAGAGGTCATTGTACTATAAAAACATCCTGTAAGTTTCAGAACTTAAAACTTTGTCATTAGTCTAAAAACAACTTATATTGAAGGCAGTCTGCCAAAACAACAGCTTTTGTAATATTCCCATCTATGATGTAATAGTGTGGATAAACCCCACAAGAAGATCGACATCACTGCCTGTTTAGCCAGTGTTAGTGTTTACCAGGGAGTCGAACGTGCAGGTCTACGCAGAAACAAAACGATAAAGATGGCTCTGAAAACAACAGGACGCTCTGCAGTGCCAATTTGTAGGAAAAACAGCGTTTGCGTTGGCTTCCTTCTAGGGCTTTGCAAATAATTGAATGCGATTATCATGCGCATCTCATCAGTAAAGCTGGTTCTGTGATTAGTAGTAAATCTCCATCACCTGCTTTCAAATGAAGCGGCATTCAATACACAGAGCCGTAGTTCACTGACAAGCTACGCAATATCGCGTTCATTATCACCGATGTATCGCCTGCGATTATGAACACGATATTACTGATGAGATGCGCATGATAATCGCATTCAATTATTTGCACAGCCCTACTTCCTTCTGATCCCAACATTAGGAAAGAGTGGATGAACTTTATTTTTAATGAAGAACCAGACCGCGTCAGTAAGAAATCGGTCCTTTGTTCACTTCATTAAAACTTTGTCATTAGTCTAAAAACAACTTATATTGAAGGCAGTCTGCCAAAACAACAGCTTTTGTAATATTCCCATCTATGATGTAATAGTGTGGATAAACCCCACAAGAAGATCGACATCACTGCCTGTTTAGCCAGTGTTAGTGTTTACCAGGGAGTCGAACGTGCAGGTCTACGCAGAAACAAAACGATAAAGATGGCTCTGAAAACAACAGGACGCTCTGCAGTGCCAATTTGTAGGAAAAACAGCGTTTGCGTTGGCTTCCTTCTAGGGCTTTGCAAATAATTGAATGCGATTATCATGCGCATCTCATCAGTAAAGCTGGTTCTGTGATTAGTAGTAAATCTCCATCACCTGCTTTCAAATGAAGCGGCATTCAATACACAGAGCCGTAGTTCACTGACAAGCTACGCAATATCGCGTTCATTATCACCGATGTATCGCCTGCGATTATGAACACGATATTACTGATGAGATGCGCATGATAATCGCATTCAATTATTTGCACAGCCCTACTTCCTTCTGATCCCAACATTAGGAAAGAGAGGATGAACTTTATTTTTATTGAAGTTCCAGACTGCTCAGTAAGAACTCGGTCCTTTGTTTACTTCATTTTGCAGCAAATTTGTTTACAATTACCCATAGCGACGCAACGCTTGTTCCCTTATCTCAGGGAACCGAGGTCTTCTTACAGATTGTTTGATATGTACGGAGTTATTTATGTGTTTTAAACAAGAGGCAACCTCCCGCTCTCTCTCGTGAAGCCAACACGGAAGTGACTTAAACTGTAATTCGTCAACTGGCCGCTAGAGGCTGGCTGCAAAAGGGAGTCAATCCCATAGACTCCCCATGTTAAAATGCCAAATTTTACAGCAGAAAAAAACATGTTTACAGCCTGGTTCAAAAAATGATTTTGGTCTATATAGCTAATTTT
>NW_015551052.1:319951-340612 GCF_001515605.1 Sinocyclocheilus anshuiensis
TTTCAGCATCATTACTCCAGTCTTCAGTGTCACATGATCCTTCAGAAATCATTCTAATATGCTGATTTGAAGAAACATTTCTTATTATCAATGTTGAAAACAGTTGTGCTACTTAATATCTTTGTGGAAACCATGATTTTTTATTTTTTTTTTTGCAGGATTCATTGATGAATAGAAAGTTCAAAGAATAGGATTTATTTGAAAAAGTATAAACATTTATAATGTTACAAAAGATTTCTATCACTTTTGATCAATTTAGGGCATCCTTTCAAATAAAAGCATTCGTTCTAAAAATAAATAAATAATCTTACTACTGACCCCAAACATCAACTTGGTGGCCTTAATATTATGGTCTAAGAATGCTTAAAATACATAAAACACAGAAACCTGTGCTATATTTCATTATTATATTACTGCTACCACACAATTTTTACATTCTTATTCATTCATTTCCTATTAATTTCATTAAACAATTCCATTTCACATTTATTTTGAATAATCTTTTGTTATTACTATTCTACAATTATGTTTCATTACAGGAAGCTGCAGAAAATTCCACTGATACTAAGGAAGTGTTTTACTCTGTTCCAGAGTATCTGTGTCTTCAAGTGCTAGCCGATAAGGAGCTTTCTTTCAAGGACAAGATATGAAAGTGTGGGGTTTGTAACTTTCCACTCTGAAGAGCTGAACAGTTGACTGCCTCTGAAGCTCATATTTAATCTGGTATTGCCTGAGCAGGAGGCAATACTCACAATAAACATAAGATGGATCTGACAAGTTAATGGTGTATGTGGTCTCAAGGGCTTTACCTTCATGTTATTGTTCTCCTGGTAAACCGTCTGCAGGTCCTGCTGGAGCTTCTGGAGCTCACTGAGCCGATTCTCCGCCAGCTCCCTCTTCTCCTCCAACTCACTGTTCATCTCCTCAAACTAACAAGAGACGACAAAGGATTTCATCAATGTTAAGACATTGTACAGGTACCCTTATATGACAAGCAAAACACTTTAAACAACAAAATATTCTATAACAATAGACAATAAAGTACCAATGTCAACAATATATGTTTGAGCAGGCTGGCAAATATTAAAGATACACTAACATTACCATTCATAAGTTTGGTGCAAAGATATTAAATGTTTTATTTGTTGACAGAAATCAACACTTTTGTTCAAGAAGGATGCACTAAGTGCTTGGAAGAGACAGGACCGACACTTACAATGTTTTTAATCAAATAAATGAAGCTTTGGTAACCTTAAGAGACTTCCTTCAAAAATATTTAAAAATCTAAGACCCCAAACTTCTGAATGATAGTGTATATTTTCTAGAGCTGAAAACATATAGAAAAAAATATATGATGCACCTGCTTGAAGACTAAACAACCCCAATTCTCAACTGAAGGATTCTACAGTGTACAGTGAGATTCATTCACACCAAATGCAAATATTAACACTAAATGTTCATATGACTGGTCATTTACCTTTCTTTTGTTAATCGTGATGGTTCCACATACACTGCTTGCTTCGCCATACACCTTATAACCTTTACTGTTCACCTGGTTATGATGGAAGAGCACAATAACAGTTATGACACATTGTAAAACAATAAAAATACTATATCTTGGGTTTACTATTACAAATAAGTTCACCCTCAAGAGCATCTTGATATATCGCAGTGGCTTTTTCAAAAATCCATTGTCATTTGCTATTATTGCAGTAACCTAGATTACTGGTAACTGACATTAAATTACTGGTTACTAATGAAAGTCTGTATTATCCATAACAGTAGCCTAAATCAGAGACTAAATAGCTATTTGGCTATTTGCTATGTTTATTTTTGGCCCACATAATGCCAGCAGAAAAGGAAAGCCTGGGATGAAAGATGACAATGATTTTTGTTCTTCAGAATAACATGCAGTAATCAATCGTGCGTATTAAAGTCACGATGTAATGGAAGTAGGCCTTTTCTTCTGTATTGTGATGTACATCTGAGTGAACCAGATTCTTGGAACAGAAAAAAAAAATAGGATGGGAACTGGATGGAGGGAGATCTGAATGCAAGATTACAATCGTTTGTATGAGAAGGGTGGAGTTTAAGTGGACAAAATGATTGGAGAAGTCTGGTGTTTTCACCAGATGATTGAGTTGGTATTTTTTTGTAAATATTATGAGGTCAAAAAAACAAAAATCAATGAATCATTCACTGTAAGATCAATATCATGCATTTACAAAATATTTAGGGTGAAATTCCATTTATCACTGACTTTAAAGGGGTCATGAACTGAGAAACCAAAATTCCCTTGATCTTTTGACATATTGACATAAGAGGTCATTGTACTATAAAAACATCCTGTAAGTTTCAGAACTTAAAACTTTGTCATTAGTCTAAAAACAACTTATATTGAAGGCAGTCTGCCAAAACAACAGCTTTTGTAATATTCCCATCTATGATGTAATAGTGTGGATAAACCCCACAAGAAGATCGACATCACTGCCTGTTTAGCCAGTGTTAGTGTTTACCAGGGAGTCGAACGTGCAGGTCTACGCAGAAACAAAACGATAAAGATGGCTCTGAAAACAACAGGACGCTCTGCAGTGCCAATTTGTAGGAAAAACAGCGTTTGCGTTGGCTTCCTTCTAGGGCTTTGCAAATAATTGAATGCGATTATCATGCGCATCTCATCAGTAAAGCTGGTTCTGTGATTAGTAGTAAATCTCCATCACCTGCTTTCAAATGAAGCGGCATTCAATACACAGAGCCGTAGTTCACTGACAAGCTACGCAATATCGCGTTCATTATCACCGATGTATCGCCTGCGATTATGAACACGATATTACTGATGAGATGCGCATGATAATCGCATTCAATTATTTGCACAGCCCTACTTCCTTCTGATCCCAACATTAGGAAAGAGAGGATGAACTTTATTTTTATTGAAGTTCCAGACTGCTCAGTAAGAACTCGGTCCTTTGTTTACTTCATTTTGCAGCAAATTTGTTTACAATTACCCATAGCGACGCAACGCTTGTTCCCTTATCTCAGGGAACCGAGGTCTTCTTACAGATTGTTTGATATGTACGGAGTTATTTATGTGTTTTAAACAAGAGGCAACCTCCCGCTCTCTCTCGTGAAGCCAACACGGAAGTGACTTAAACTGTAATTCGTCAACTGGCCGCTAGAGGCTGGCTGCAAAAGGGAGTCAATCCCATAGACTCCCCATGTTAAAATGCCAAATTTTACAGCAGAAAAAAACATGTTTACAGCCTGGTTCAAAAAATGATTTTGGTCTATATAGCTAATTTTGCCCTTCATGACAACTGTGAGGGGGGTGAATTTTTTTATAACTCATCCGTTTAAATTATTAAGCCTTAAAGTTCTGCATAATTAAGGGCTTGAGTGACAGGTGGATTGCCGCTGCTGACACTGCCGGTCGAGCTAGGTGGGCGTGGTTTCAGCAACCAGCTCCCGCCTCTTTGCCCATTTTCGATTATCCGGGAGTGACACGTGGTGACGCGCTGACAAGATGGCGACGGCCGGCTCCACCTACTTTAGGCTTCAAAAACGCTCTTTGGAAACCTACGGGTGACGTCACGGACACTACGTCCATGTTTTTATACAGTCTATGGTTTTAAACCTAAATCACAGCAGCGTCCATCTATGAGGAATGAATGTACGCTGTTAGCCAATCATAGCAGTGGGCGTTTACTTCCGAGTCTACAATCCGCAATGCCTATTCAAACAGAGCGTTGTGATGAGGGGGGATAAAAGCAGGACAGAAAATAGCCTATTACTTCCAGGGCTCAGAACCGGTTCAAGAAACAAAAACGAACAAAATTTTGACAGGAACCGAACCAGAAACAGAAATGAAATCAAATTTTATAGTTCTGAACAGAATCGAAAATTTTAAATGGCCATTAAATGGTTAATAACGTTATTTTATCGTTCCATTTAATATTTCAAATTTGCTGTCAACCAATCACGAATTCCAGTAGTACGGCCTGCAAATATGATGCTGACGCATCCAACGAGTGAAATGCCCGTGCTCAAGAACTCATCATAGGTAAGTCGCAATGGCAATGCACTGGCGTTAGTTTATCTGAGGATAGTGTAAGATGGATTCAATAGATCACACGCACCTGCAGCGATTCTGTGAACAGAGAAAACAGAATAAAACTATAGGCTTACATAAAAAGGAATATATAGGCATATACACAAAATAAATTTCACTTAAATCATTGACAGATTAACAAAACGAAATAAAAAAATTTGAGAGTTACAGTTCATTGTGACGCGTTCCAAAGTTCTCGGAAAGGAAACCGAGACGGCAGAAAGTAATTTTCTTTATTTTAAAAGCTTTAGAGTTTCATTTATTTTACTGTTTTATTTATTTTGCAAAAGCTTGACAGTTTTGAATGATGTCTTGCTTCTATCAGTGCATAACCAACCAGCGTTGGTATGACCATATCGCGCCGGCGCCTCACACGCACACAGACACAACATATTTTTGCGACATTGCAGCCTGTTCATTATCAAAATAAAATACAGTTAAAGAAACGTATAAAAAGTTACACTGCTCCATTGTACAAAATCTGTTGCTTTCAGCGTGACCAGTGCCTCACTGTGCTGATATAGCCGATGTGAAGGACGATGTTTTATGTCGATGAAAGTACAAAGCCTAGCCTATAATAAATAATATTTTAGCATCCAGATACGTCGCGAATATGTAAACATTTGGATTCGTGACAAATGAGAGAGTTAGGCATCAGTTTCACCTTAAATTCATTTGTTTTTGGATTGACGTTTTTATAGCCTAAACGCATAGCCTTAACTTTATTTGTTGTGGAGAGAAACTAAGCATAACTTATGTGTTTATAATGTTTGTAAACATTTTGCTTTAGCCTACTGGCATTTTAGCCTACATTATTTCTGAATGTAATAGGGCTAATAAAATGCAACGTGAGCTTATACGCGATTTATGTTTTTTTTTCTTCTTCACTCTCACAACGCAATCTTATACAAGTAGCGTTTTTTTTAACAATGCAGCAAACATTTTTAAATATCTTAAAAAATACTTTAAAGTGTTAATTGATTTTTGTTTTGTTTAGTAGCCTACATTTGGCCAAAATCTAGAAAAGATGATGCTGTATTGGCTGTGACTAAATGCAGCGGGTTAAGATAGGCTACCAAATCTCTTCCCGTTTTCTTTTTCTTTTTGAGTGAAGAAAACACTGTACTTTATTATTATTATTATAGGCAAAGAAAAAAAATTATAATAATAACGTTATTAACTGGTATTTCTTCTACTCGAACCGGTTTCGGAACGGAGATAATACATGAGGAACGCAGGAACAGAAACGTTAAAATATCGATTCTGCTTGGAGTGAACCGATCAAATTTTTTTTTCCATTTTCAAGCCCTGATGACTTCTAAATTATGATGTTTTTTGATCTTGATAACATTATAAGTGGACCTCAAGAGAACACTACAAAATAAAAAACAAAGGTAGTTCATGACCTCTTTAAGATGCTAAACAGAGTCTATTATGATTTCACGCTTTCTTTGTAGGGCAAAAACCACTTACCCTTTCCAGCACCTCTACAAGGTGTGCGTTGAGCCGATTCTCTCTCCGTCTGATTTTCTCCATGTCCCACTGCAGCTCCTCAATGAGAACCTGCAGCTCACTGATCCTGTTATCAGCACGATTCGCCGCACGGCCCAGCGGACGAGACTACACACACACAAACATAGTGAGCACTCAATATGACACGGTTACCAGATAAACATGTCAACAAATCAACCACCAACCTCGCTGGTCATGTGACTATGCTTCTGCTGAAGGCTGTCGGTCAGCTGGCGGAGACGTTCATTCTCATTGGTCAGAAGGGTGTTGAGGCGGACAGCGACATCCCAGAGACTGCCATCTGAAGGAAGTCACAAGAATATGCATATTAGACGCTGAATGAACAGAAAGTTAAAACGCGATTCGTTTTTTAGTTTATTTGATGGATTGTTTGTCTCACCTGTTCCAGACGCCACATCTTTCTTTAGTTGGTCTACCGTGTTCTTCAGGTTCTCGTAGATTTCTACCACACGTCTGGCCTGTTTGCAGCTGGACTCCAATCGCTCCTGCAGCTCTGCGTCTATCTCCTCACTGCTGCTGCTGGCCAACATGGCCAGAAAAGAGCTCACTGCCTCTCCCTGTTGACCTGTATGAAACATTACTATCATTATCAAGTATCTCAATTTGCACATTGTTAATGTTACTGCTGCTGCTATTATTATCATATAGTTACATTCAATTTGCACATGTTACTGTACTGTTATTTTGCACAAGTTAATCTTGTACACTTGCACATACAGATGTACATAGTCTATACTTCTATATCTACATTGTTTATATTTCTACTTCTGCTGCATAGTTTTATTTTTTATTATGTTTGTGTGTGTATATATGCGTGTGTGTGTGTTTTTATTTTTTACATAGTTTTTGCACTTGTCTTGGCATTCACTGTGGACAGCAAAGAAAGAATTTCATTGTACAGGGAAACCTGTTTTCCTCACTGTGCACATGACAATAAACTCTGCTGTTACTGTTACATTCATCTATAACACATTACAACTTAAACACTTTAAATTTCACTGTGTCCATCCAAAGTTGCGAATTTAGCTTATGCACAAAATTATTGAAATATTGCAAAAAAACATCTGCGAATAAGCACTGTTTTCATCCAACGAGTCAAAGAAGCACTAAATATCACTAAGAAAAGTAGGAGAAGCCTATGAATATAATAATGTTCATATATAATAAATTACTTGCGCCCCAGAGTGAGCAGATGAAACACAATATGCGGTCACTGCTTTCAGGGGTGGATGCCTGCTGTTTGGGAGTGCAGCTGTGTAAGACAGTTCTGGTAGGCATTATACAGAAACACTTTGATGACAGACTTTGCTCAGCCTTGGGCTGCACGATTAATCGAATGTGATTGTTATGTGCATTTTGATAGTAATGCCGGTTCTGTAATCAGCAGGAAATCATCATCACGTGCTTTCAGATGGAGCAGCATTTAGCCATTTCAGAATGACCATAACAACATTTCAGATGCTGTGCAACAAGATCAGACCGCTGGCCAGTCACGTTTTGCCGTCCCATTGCACAAAGTCGCATGACTTTTTTTGATGTGCATGTAGGAATTTATTAGGCAAATGTGTTTCCATCTCCTATAATTCACATTAACTCTTTTTCGCACTAGTGAAAAACCACCTCAAGAGAGCGTAAAAACTTTTGTGTATTAAGGGAATTTTTTCTCGAAATTTGGCATTTCCATCACTCGTTTCTGATGCGATACTTTAAAAACGGGGTGATGGAAACAGCTAGTAGTTCACATGCAATCGGTTGTCATAAATGTGCAGTATTTAGTGAATGCAAACAGCTCTGAAACCATAAATGCAGCACTGACATTTATTTTATTAAATCACAGTCTTTCAAAGTTTATTAATCACATTAAGCAGCATCATGATTCCTGTTTTTACATCCCAAAATGCAAGACCTCTTCAAATGGTAATTAACACTTCTGTTATAAGAAACTGTACTGATCTCTGATTGAGGTAATTATGACCTTTAATATTATTTAAATGGACTGCTGTCTTGTCTGAGGCCCCAAGCCAAGACTCAGATCCAGATCAAGACATTAGGTTTTGAAACATTAAGCAATTTTTTTCCCCAAAAGAGTAAGAAGCATCTGACAGATTTGTACAATCCGTTGATTTCCATCTACAACAGTTTTGGTACCTCTGTCTTTTGCTCTCTCCTGGTTTGAGTCTCCATCCGGTTCTGGAGTTCCAGGTTTTAAGCTCCGTCCTTCAGGAGGTTGGCTTTCCACAGGCTCGCTCCCTGATTGGTCATAGCGACGCACAATTAACCGCACATTTTCATCAAACTGAAAGAGAAAGGTGAAATAAAAATCAAGATTAAAAGTTGCATTCGAGAGAAATATAACTTCAAATGATACAGATTGTAAATAAAAAATAAAATGACCTGGTTCCAGTATCTGTTTAGAATCAGCAAACTCGCATCATCTGTCGCCTGACGAGTCTCCAACCTCTCAACTCTCTCTCTCAGCTCATCCTCAATCACCTACAGCCACACAACAACAACAGTCTATGTTTGCACGTATACATGTATTTATGTGTCTGTATCACCGTTTCCTGCACCATTTGTCAGTGGAAAATCACAATGTATAACAATAATAGTTTAATAAAACATTGTATAGTCCATTCAGAAGTGTGGGGTTGATCAGATTTTTGAAAAGAAGTCTCTTATACTCATGAAGGCTACATTTATTTGATCAAAAATACAGTAAAAACAGTAATCCTGTTAAATATTATTACATTTAAAAATAACTTTTTGAATATATTTTGAAACAATTTATTTCTGTGCTGAATTTTCAGCATCATTACTCCAGTCTTCAGTGTCACATGATCCTTCAGAAATCATTCTGATATGCTGATTTGCTGCTAAAGAAAGATTTCTTCTTATTATTTATCAATGTTAAAAAAACTGTCATTTCAGGATTCTGTGATTAATAGAAATGTCATTTCTTCAAAAGCATTTATTTAAAATAGAAATCTTTTGCAACACTATACATAAATATAAAGGTCTGTATCTACCTGTCTTTGGTCAAGGGACTCTCCCAACTTCCTGTTTTTGATCTGCAGAGCTTTAATGTCTTGTTCTTCCTGCAAGAACGAAATACAGTGTCAATGGGAACCAAATGATAAGGGACCAGATTCAGAAATCAGTTTTAAGATCCACAATTCATAAATGAAAAGATTTAGAATTCATTTTTCCATAAGAGAGAAATTCAAACGATTGACACAGACAGGCTCAAGACAAAAAACATTGGGGCAACACAAAACACAGAATGCTCGAATCAAACATGAAGATCCCAGAAAGCATCTCACCTGGTTGGACCCTCCTCCCAGTTTGATGACCGTTTCTACAGCAGTGCTTCCTCCAGATCCAGTGCTCATACCCTCTCCGTCCTCAGCGCCCTTCTTCTTCTCTGGAGGAGCGCCGAGGGTGGCAGAGCTGCCGGCGTCACTGGGGCGTTTCTGACCTGACATCACGCACCTCACTGTGGAACAGACACCATCACAGTCAATACACAATCAGAAATCCTCACAAAGGTACTGAATGATTATAAAATGCCGAGCATCTGTATTAGTGCTGGGCGATATACCGGTTCATACCGAATACCGGTGTTTATTTTTGTTATGATATGAATTTTTAAAATACCGCAATACCGGTATATGTCACTTAAACAACGTTCGGAACGCGACACTGTTTGAAAGGGGTGTTGCACTGTGGTGAGGGAACAGCTGTATGTGTTACTAAGCCTGAAAGTTCTGAAACTGAAGCTGTAGAACTAGTAGAACGTGATGACGCAGAAGAACTCATCCACAATATCCACATTGACCACCACAAATATCCTTTATCAGACGATGCCGCGATTATAAATGAGAGTGACTCCTGGTTAACATGTATTAAAAGGGGTCGTGTTTAGTCACTATTTAGTGTGGTATTTTTTGACAATATTCACTGATCATGACAGTAAAATAGGGCATTCTAAGTCAATATACTGCAGTATTTCCTCTCTCAATCAGTAGAAAATATGGTTAACACTCGGTCATGCATGAAAAAAAAAACAATACCGTCATGTACCGTGAAACCGGTATCATTTTGAAAAATACCGTGATATAAAATTTTGGTCATACCGCCCAGCAATAATCTGTATTGTTACTGAATTGTGTTACAATAAATCGCCTTTAGTTTACACAGTCGATATAGAGCAGAGAAACTCCCTGACGATTAAGAGAATCAAGAAATCAGGGGAAATTCCTTGGAGAAATGTTCAGATCCTTAAGTTATGCTTTAAAACAGGTCTAAGTTTACATGTAGCAGATGCTTTTATCCAAAGCGACTTACAAATGAGGACAATGGAAGCAATCAAAACCAACACTTGCTATGACAAGTCTCAGTCAGCAGTACAAATACTAGCAAGGTTTTTTTTTGTGTGTGTGAATTATATAATAAATAAAAAGAAAACAAATAGATAGAATAGAAAAAGAACACAGAAAAGGCCTTTTTTAAAGAAAACAAGCAGTTAGAAAACAAATAGTTTTCGTTAATTATATAGTAAATAAAAAGAAAACAGATAGAATAGAAAATGAATAGAGAAAGCTAGTGTTAGAGGCTTTTTTCAAAGAAAACAAGCAGTTAAAAAACAAATAGAGTGCTAGTCTTAAAGGGTAAAGTGTTTTTTTTTGTAATTTAAAGAAAATAGATAAAATAGAATTAGAACAGAGCGTGCTAGAGTTAGAGTGTCAAATAAAGATGGAAGAGATGTGTTTTTAGCCATTTCTTGAAGATACAATACGCTGGCTAATAAAATAAAATCATAATAATAATTGTTGCCGTTTTATTGTATTATTCATCTTGCATAACAAATACAATGGATGTTTATCATAATTATTGTAAGCACTAACAACATTTTAAACCCGTACGTTATACTAATATTTCAATTTCAATATGCCTGACAGAGGGATCTACACATTTCAGATTTTAGTCTTTAGTTCTAGTTTCGTTGCTTTTTTTATTTATTATTAATAATTATAATAGTGCTATAACAACACTTGCATTAGTAGTAGTGTAAAATAGAACTAGACATTACACTAAACCTAAACTAATTAGTACAAAAGTACTAGTAGCGCGCTACACTGATCATATCTGATGGTATCTGATGAGTATCATATGGTAATATCATGGTAGCCTACCTTAATAAACACCATGGTACTGAATGGTATGCATATTATTTCAGAAAATAGAATGGTATTTTATTGTTAAGGGATACGTTAACACACACAGACGTAGCCGTCATTAGTACATTATACAGTTACGCAAATGTAAGAAAATATATTATTTGTAACGTTAGTTAAACTGCGGCGAGCCAGTGTAATCCCGAGCACAACCCCGATCTACGAAAACACTGAGATCTGACGCCTCTCAGCGCTGAAAACTCGCTGTGCATTGTTTAATAACGCTCTAACTAAGTAGGTTTTGCACTTGTGTTCATTTCTTACCTAATTTTGATTTCTATTGACTGTGAAATGGTTTTGAGGATGTAGCTGTTGCGCTTCATCCAGCGGCCGAGTCTCCGCCGGAAACACAGCGCTGCTTCTTCTTCTGCTGCTGCTGCTGATGCTGTCTCCAGAACTGCAGCGCCGCCCCACGGCGGAAGGACTGATTGCAGCGCTACAACTCGGAACAACTTTACAAATTGCTACCTTTAATCATCACCTTTCTTCCCATCAAATAATCAGAATCTAATCACAGTTTCACAAAAATATTAAGCAATAGGTATGTTCAACATCATTCAAAACAACATTTTAGAATGATTTCTGAAGTATCACGTGACACTGAAAACTGGAGTAATGATGCTGGAAAAAATGTAGGCCTATAGGCTATTATGGAACAGATAAACGTAAGTAAGTTTAACATGTAACACTAGTTAAAGCATTTCATTTCTAAAAAATTATAAATAAATCAACAAACGTATTTGTTATTGTAAACCAGATTAACTGTGTTGCTGTGTTTACTACAGCAGCCTTTTCTTTATGTGTTTGTTTTGTGTGTGCGCTGGTTTGACCTACATTATGAAACCAAAAATGGCTTCACAATGTAAGAAAATCTGACTTCGCCTACATTGAGACTGTAATTCAAACGGCTAAATGAAATACGAAACATTTACTGAAAATGTAAACTAGCAGAAAGGTTTCTAGGAGGGCTGGGGGATAGACAATATTATTAGCTCAGTATAAAAACCATAAAGTTAATGGAAACTCCTGGTAATGTGTGAGTACCATCATTTGTGTGTGTGTGTGTGTGTGTGTGTGTATTTTGACTCAAAGACTTACTTCATTGAAGTTATTATTATGTGCCACGCTCTGTGCACAAACTATTATTTGGACTCTGTCCTTGAGCATGCATTTGATACTCTTGCCTTTGAATGCAGAGTTCATGTTGTGAAATCCCCTGATTTTTGTTCTCTTGGTTCAAAGTGCCTGTGCATCAGTGCACGTCGTTGTCTTCATCATGCAGCAAGTTTATCAGTGGCCTGACTGCTCAAACCCTTTCATCAGACCACGTCTTGTCTGTCTGCCAAAATGATTTCATCAACTGCTGTTGATGTAATTCCCCCCAACCAGCAATCACTTTCTGTGTTTGTGACTGATGTTAACCACTCATAACCCTACACCTAAACCTACCCCTCCCAGGAAACTTTCTGCATTTTTACTTTCTCAAAAGTAAAATCTCTATTTTGATCACTTATTTTAAATATGTGTAACACTAAGGCCGGGGATGGCTGTATTATGGAACTTTTGGAGTTAAAACCCGTCTCTTCCAAATTCCACATACGCAGATATTCTCCCACACCCGTCCAATATCCCAGCACTTGAGCCAATGGCGTTCCTGGAGGCAGAGCACGCCCGTTCGCATCACTTCAGTCCAGCCTCTGCTCTCGGATAAATACCGACTCGTTCGACTCCCTCGGTCCCGATTCACTCAAACCCACCGGCGGCAGAGTCAGAGGAGAGGCCACTTCATCTGGAGTTTATAGTGCTACTCGCCTTCAGACTATTCAAGTAAGTATGGTTTTTAAAGTTGTAAATCTTTTTTTTTTTGTGGTCATTATCATCGCATCTGGCACATTAGTATTAATATTTATTTAGAAAGGTAGAGTTAAAACAAAAACTTACCTGTTTTAAAACGTGAACACGTAGAACTTAATTCACAAACTGCAGATGATTTCGCTAAATATTAAGGTTCTGCTCTTTAATGCAAGTTATAAATCACTGTAATAAGAATAGTCCAAAGATTTCTTCAAAAGTACTTCAGAACTGTCTTGGTTGTATGTTGGTTTGATAGTGCATTTAGCAAATTATCAATGGTATGAATGCAGGCACTGCATTTTGCAGTTTTTATATACGTAAAGCATTTTCGTTTACTGCGAAATAAAGAGGGCAATCTTCTTTCATAAATACACTTTGTATGAAAGACACTCTTGTACAGTACTTAACGATATTGCACAATTGTGTGAAACTTTTTGCATATTCGCAAGGAAATTTAGACTTGTTTGTTCAGTGGGAGGAGCCAGTGTGTTTCTCTGGACTAAAGTTCAACAGTCAGGGCAAATATTTACAGATAGCAGTGAATAACCCAGTGATCCGAATAATAAAAGTTCTGTAAATGACAGATTTTGGTATATTTTGCAAATAATATTTCTTCTGCTCTTTCCCCAGCATGACACATCAGTTTCCAGCTCTCTCTACGGAGCAGAAGAAGGAGCTTGCCACAATTGCCCAGCGCATTGTGGCTACTGGAAAAGGCATTTTGGCTGCAGATGAGTCTACAGGTAAGAATGTGTGGTGTTTTGTATGGAGTAGAGTACCAACTATATGCATATATTAATTGATCAACAGTAAGCAATAAAAATACTTAAGATGTTGCTGAATAGGTACTATAATTGTTTTTAGCAGTGTTGTCTTATTTTTTGTCCTCTAACAGCTTTATGGTTGTAGTAATAATGAATTGTATTTTTGAAGACGTAATGGTAAGCTTGCATTCCAGATGTTCTTAGATGTGTGTTTCATATTTTAGGCACCAT
Organism: Sinocyclocheilus anshuiensis; assembly: GCF_001515605.1. Taxonomy (NCBI): domain Eukaryota; kingdom Metazoa; phylum Chordata; class Actinopteri; order Cypriniformes; family Cyprinidae; genus Sinocyclocheilus; species Sinocyclocheilus anshuiensis. The sequence goes on from NW_015551052.1 coordinate 333,673, forward strand.
GGCAAAGCGTTTTCAGAAGACAAACGTGGAGAACACTGAAGAGAACCGTCGCAGCTTTCGCGACATACTCTTCTCTGTAGACAATTCAGTCTCTGAATATATTGGTGGTGTTATCTTTTTCCATGAAACACTGTACCAGAAATCAGCCCAGGGAGTTCCGTTTCCAAAAGTCATCAAGAACAAGGGCATCGTAGTTGGTATCAAGGTGAGGTTTAGGTGCACTCTTGGAAGATTTTTTCAATAACTTATGTAAATGTGTTTATGCATTTATTTGCTTGATATTGCCCTATAGATAACCAAAGCACTGCTTGAATACTGTAGACGACTTCTTTCTTTCTGCATACAAACACAAGGTCCTTTCACTAGTTTTGCCATGTAATGTTATAAATAGAGTTGCAAAGTTTCCGTAAATATTTCCAAAAATCCCTGGAATATTCCAAAAACTCCTGGGAAGTTTCCAAAATGTCTGGAATATTTCCGAAATCTACTGGAAATTTTCCACCTTTTTGCAACCCTAGTTATAAATAAAAGTATTAATTGTGCTTTGTGCCTGAAGGTGGACAAAGGCACAGCAGGATTGGGTGGTACAGACGGAGAGACAACCACACAGGGTACATTTTTACTTAAAGGGTTAAGTTCATCCAAAAATGAAAATTGTCATTAATTACTCACCCTCATGTTGTTCCAAACCCGTAAGACCTTCGTTGATCTTTGGAACACACATTAAGATATTTTTGATGAAATCTGAGAGCTCTCTGACCCTCTATAGACAGCAACACAACTGAAATGTTCCCAGGTCCAGAAACGTAGCAAGGACATCGGTAAAATAGTCACTGATGTCACATGGACTCAACTTTAATTTTGCGAAGCTACGATAATACTTTTTGTGCGCAAAGAAAACAAAAATAATGACTTTATTCAACAATTCTCCCCCGAGTTAGCCATCCGCCATTTTGGAGAGTACCATGACGCATGCGTGCGCTTTTTCCTGAATGTAAACAGCGCTGATTACGTTCAGGGGAAAGCGCACACATGCGTCATAGTACTCTCCAAAATGGCAGAAGACGGTAACTCGTGGTTGAAGAATTGTTGAATAAATTGTTATTTTTGTTTTCTTTGCACACAAAAAGTATTCTCGTAGCTTTGCCAAATTGAAGTTGAGCCACTGATGTCACATGGTCTTTACCGATGTCCTTGCTACGTTTCTGGGAACATTTCAGTTACTTTGCTGTCTATGGAGTCAGAGAGCTCTCAGATTTTATAAAAAATATCTTAATTTGTGTTCTGAAGATGAACGAAGGTCTTACAGGTTTGGAATGACATGAGGGTGAGTAATTAATGACAGAATTTTCATTTTGGGGTGAACTATTCCTTTAAATGCATCTTAACATGACAGTAATCTATCCTGACTTGTATCCATTTTAAAGGAAGCTATTTTTGCTTGATCTGTTTCACTCAGGATTGGACGGTCTGTCTGAACGCTGTGCCCAATACAAAAAGGATGGTTGTGATTTTGCCAAGTGGCGTTGTGTGCTTAAGATCTCTGACAGCTGCCCCTCTGCTCTTGCAATTGCTGAAAACGCAAACGTTCTTGCCAGATATGCCAGCATTTGCCAACAGGTATGTCTTACAGAATGTGCTTTGTTTATAAGATCCTATTTATTGTCCATAAACAGTCTTTTATATGACTCTAAACAATTGATAGCATGCCAGTAATTTCTTTCTTTTTCTTCACAAACTGTCCACAAGATCCTTTTTTCTCATGAACTCTTCCTCGTTCCTGTAGAATGGCCTGGTGCCAATTGTAGAGCCTGAGATCCTCCCAGACGGAGATCATGATCTGCAACGATGCCAGTATGCCACTGAGAAGGTAAACTTCCTCCCAGAATAACCAATAAAAGCGGAGCAAAGCCAAATTATCCATCAAAAATAATTCCCAACAAATTGCATCCAAAGGTCCTGGCGGCTGTGTACAAGGCTCTCTCCGACCACCATGTATATCTGGAGGGAACTCTGCTCAAACCAAACATGGTCACTGCTGGACACTCCTGTACCAAGAAGTACACCCCTCAGGAGGTTGCCATGGCAACAGTCACTGCTCTCAGACGCACCGTTCCAGCTGCTGTACCGGGTAAGACAGTCCTCCGCTGGTCCTCAGAGGATGGTGTCCATTTGAGTGCTCTTCAAACGTTCAACATCTCTCTTCTGATTCTCAGGCATCTGCTTCCTCTCTGGTGGTCAAAGTGAGGAGGAGGCCTCTCTGAATCTGAACGCCATGAACCAGCTTCCTTTGCACAGACCCTGGAAGCTGAGCTTCTCTTATGGCCGTGCTCTCCAGGCCTCGGCTCTAGCTGCATGGAAGGGACAAGCAGCAAACAAGAAGGCTGCACAGGACGCCTTCATCACACGTGCCAAGGTAATCAGTGACGTTAAGATTCAAGCTAAAAATACGGCATGTGGGCAATCAAGTCACAACTATAGTGCAACTTTTCAAAACTTCTAAATTATATTGTGCTTTATTGTGTTGTCAGTTTATAGGCCTACTATATCAGCTGAAGCTGCATATATAGATGATTTTTGTTTTTTCCCCTTCAGATCAATAGTCTTGCATCAAAAGGTGAATACAAACCCTCAGGTCAGGCTGACCAGGCATCTACACAGTCCCTCTTTACTGCCAGCTATGTCTACTAAAATCAACAACAAACGACAGCAACTTGTAGCTGGACAGTACAAAATTTACATGCAAAGGATATTCAAGATGACGACAACGTGTGCACATGTTAATTGCACAAATTAAATATGTTCATGCAGTTCTACCAAGAATGACTCAACTAGACTCTGTTAACCTTGGATTAGTTTAACTTTTCATGCATATGCACCAACTTATGCTTTTCATTTTGAAATAAATGATAAAATGCCTGCTTTATTTGAGTTGATTTCTTGTGTACACATTAGGAGGAGAGTTGAGAGTTGTCAGCCATTTGCAGCGCTTAGACTAGCACTTAGAATTCTTTACTAAGAATTAACTTGGTTGTCAAGGTAAAAAACTTGAAAGTAATATGCTTTTGTATCTGATATCAGCTGGTCCGCTTGACTAGGTCCTACACAGCAAGGCGCTGAAGGGTGAGTTACAAAAAGTAAAGTTGATTGAAGAGCACCACAATGTCATGAAGATTTTTCTGTCTTGCTTCGTCTTCTGCTGTCCTTCCCCACATATTCCTATTCTGACAGGGAAAAGACAAACCATGCATGTTACACGCTGCCAGTTATGGGTTGTTAAACATTCAACTTATTAATGCAATCAATCAGAACAATTTAAAGCAGAAGATGTTTTCATAATGAACAATATGACAAAAATCTGCTTTTATTATACCTCTGGGGTGGCGCCATATTCAAGAAGTTTGGACACCATGTTCTTCTCCCTCTTCTCCACTGCTGCATGTAAAGCGGTCTGTCCATTATAATCACCCTGGTTCATGTTTGCACCAGCTAAGTACCATGCTTGCAAAAGCTGACAGTCTTTAGTCAGAACCGCCCTAAATGAGAGAAGACAGCTGAATGAAAAAAATGTCTACAACAGACTGACAAGTTCATTTGTAGTTTGAAACACTGACTTGATGAGTTCCATTCCAACTCGCACAGGATTTAGGCTCACTGTGGCTCCTTCCACTATCAAAATCTTGATCACGTCAAAGTGTCTGGCATATGTAAGGCAATGGTGTAATATATATATATATATATATATTCCAATAATTAAATCTGCTCAAAATCACTTACTTGTTTCTTATGGCAAGATGCAGAGGTGTGCAACCAAAGCGGTTTATCAACTGGCATGCTGCTCCAATAGACAGTAAATATTTAACCATATCAGTTCTACCCTTTTCACAAGCTCTGTGCATGACAGTGTTGCCATCATAATCTCCAGCATTTATATCCATCTGAAGACCAGGTTAGGTATTTAAAGCATGGATTAGGAATTATATAACCGGCCACATGAAAGAGTAGAACAATAGTCAATAGCATTCTACATCTTATATGCATGATCGTTCATACCGTGACAAGAATCTCTTGCAAAGACAGCAAGTCGTTGTTGTCTATGCATCTGCAGGCTAATGAGGGCAGCAACAAGGCCACAATTGCATTGACATCCTGGGTAAAAAAAAAAGTCACATTTGACGTTACATCACTTAAATCAACTCAATAAAATAGTAATAATAAAAAAAACAGAAGATGCCAAACTTGTAAGCTCACTTCAAAGGTCTTGTATTTGAGCCAGCCGAGACTGAGCACCTGGCCCACGATGCAGAGGAACTGCTGGTCTCGCGTTTTAGCGCCCAGTTTTGTTAATGGGAGAAACAACGGATCGTATGGTTCCTCTCGTCTCTCTTTTGTCTCATCTATGAATGTATAGGTATACGTCAAGGTAAGTTTAAAAATTAAAAATACATGACTTGAATAATACGCAATCATTACTTTTAAATAGATTATAATTACAGGCTATTTTATAGGCCTGGCAAAATGGTCATATACGTTGGTGGTATATGTTGAATTGTGATAACGTTTTTTGTTTTTTTTACTTACAGTACATTTTGAAGATATATGTATCCTGTAAAGCAGTGCTGTAGTGATGACCGACCGTTAAAATTACCTCAAAGTTCCCGCTCCTGACGCGTTTATTTGCGCATGCGCCAAGCAGTCATGAGAAAAATGACCGCGATGAAAAAACCCCAGTGAAGATAAAAACGTTGCATGAGTTATAGTAATTTTTCGAATAAAGTATTTTAACTGTCAGACAAGTTATCTTACAATATGCCTGCAAAAACCACAAAGCTCCCAATCTAGGAGGTAAAAAAAATTATAAGTTGCACACTACTGCTAAACCCATTACTATTTCTGATAGGTAATAAGTAATAGTAGTGTTTCACTTTCACTTAAATGTTAATTTGTAAGAAATTAGTTTTTCTCCAGTGTAAGTTCACCTGTGATTCAGGGAGACAATGACAATACATAATCAAATCAATCTTTATTGGCAATTGGACACGAACAACCCATCTACCCTACCAAAATACACATGCATGCAGTTTCTAAGCAAGTCTTTCCACAATTACAGTTAAACACATACTTGGAGAATCATTTCCAACAGGAACGGATGTTGGTGTACTTTAAAGTGAAACTAAAAGACCAGAGGGCCTTTCAAAGATCCCACTCATTGGTTACCTGCTGTTGATCCTGTGAAACCTGAGACTTTCTAGGGATGTGTGCATGGGGAACATTAACAAAATCTACTTTTAACAATTTCCTGGTTTGAAAATTGTGCTCAAACCGACTCTACAGATTACTTGCAATGAATTTGGAAATTCTAATAATGTAAGACTTATGTAAAACTAGTCTATATATATGAAATATCCATATTAATCCATTTTGCAGCAGAAGAAAACTCACACAAGACATTTAAATCACAAAATGAGGGTATCAAGGCTGGATAATTACAAATTTTAACATTGGAGGAAAAAAAAACAACTCCAGTCCATGTAATAAAACTGTGCGAGATTTGAATCTACCCTGAGATCCAAAACAAAAACTGCTTTAAGTTTGCTATTTAACCTTTAATCACAAAACAGCACTAAATGCAGCATGACCTTATTAATTACAATATATGATATTGTTTATATAACACAACATACCATTAGTTAAAAAAATTGCTCCAAATGTAGGCATATCCATCAAAATTCAATCTTGCATACTTGTCCTAAAAGGACTTTGGTCATACACAGAATGTTTTATTTGATGAATGATGTTGATGATATAAGAAGTCTGTAGTAAGCCAGTATAGTATTTACTGTTGAAGTGTAAACTAATGCGATTTTTTAACACCAGCCTGACACCAAAGAACACTGCCATGTCTTTCTAAGTCTGTACATCCACAGACTTCGGATAAAGAGCAGTATTGCTATAAATGCTACAACCTTTTTTAACATGTTGCCTCACACAGAGGATGTCAGTCAAAAAATATCACATTAACATAAATGCAAGTTGTCACAGATTTCACAGGTGCAAAAGCAAGGCATCGGAGAGTGTTCTCTACAACTACCTACACACAAGCTATCTAAAAATAATGACCTAAATGGGTGCCCTTGTTCAAAAAAACCAACCATTAATAATTAATTTTGTTAACACTACAAGGCAGAAGCTCTTTTGAGATTGATATGGAGTCATGTTGGTTTGTTTTACACTACTGAAAAGAAACCAGTTAAATAAATGCCAAACTATCAACCCTTTTAAAAACATCAACAAAAAGGAAATCCCTCGTCACAATTGTCCGTTTAGCAACTCCACTGTGATTTTAAACCAGCAGTTCAGTGAAGGTCTTGCAGGCCAGTTGAGGGCGAGGACATACTGTCCATGAGATTCACTTGCATGGAACAAGGAACAAATGGTGTCAATGTGAAATTCGCCCAGCCTGCAATGGCATCGCAACTTAACGTCCCAAAACTTATGTGGAGCTCCCATCACATTATGTAAACCTTCTCAGCCTGGGAAAAGTTGAAAACCTCTTTGGTCCTGGGGCATACCACCTTGTCATCTTGACGAATTGACAAGAGAGACTGAAAACGAGAGGCAAGGGAATAATCACTATATATACACAGGAAATATATAGAATTTCAAATAGCATACACTGGTAGTATACAGTGCCTTGCGAAAGTATTCATACCCCTTCGTTTTTTTTTTTTTTTTTTTTTTAATTACTTTTTTCCCCACATCATTCTTCACTCCATACACCATAATGGCAAAGCAAAAAACTGGTTTTTAACATCTTTGCAAATTTATATATATTAAAAAAAAAAACTTAAATGATTCCATTGCATAACCCTTATCTGGGACAGTTGAAATTTAGCTCAGGAGCATTCATATTGCTTGTAGATGTTACTAATTTTCGAGT
>NW_015551052.1:341557-360333 GCF_001515605.1 Sinocyclocheilus anshuiensis
TTCATTTTTTTCATGTTTTGTTATGTTGCTGCCTTATGTTAAACTGCTTTAAATTACTTTTTTCCCCACATCATTCTTCACTCCATACACCATAATGGCAAAGCAAAAAACTGGTTTTTAACATCTTTGCAAATTTATATATATTAAAAAAAAAAACTTAAATGATTCCATTGCATAACCCTTATCTGGGACAGTTGAAATTTAGCTCAGGAGCATTCATATTGCTTGTAGATGTTACTACATTGCGAGTGAAGTTAACCTGTGGCAAATTCAATTGAATGGGTATGATTTGGAAAGGCACACACGTCTTAAAAGGGTTACTCCTCCCCAAAATTTACATTTTGTCATTAATTACTCACCCTCATGTCGTTCCAAACCAGTAAGACCTCCGTTCATCTTCAGAACACAAATTAAGATATTGTTGATGGAATCTGAGAGCTCTCTGACCCTCCCATAGACAGCAAGGGTCCTTACACGATCAAGGTCCAGAAATGTAGCATTCTGACAGCTCTCTGACCCTCCCATAGACAGCAATGTAAGTAACACGATCAACGTCCAGAAACATAACAAGGAGATCGGTAAAATAATCCATGTGACATCAGGGGTTTGACCGTAATTTTACGAAGCTACGAGAATACTTTTAGTACGCAAAGAAAACTAAAATAACGACTTTATTCAACAATTCGTCTCCTCCATGTCCTCCATGGATACGTTTTCTACATTTATTTACGCTTTGATTTGAATGAAAACAACATATCCGTGTGGTGCGGCTGACACAGATACGCTGTTTACATTCAGTGGATACTCTCCAAAATGGCGTTACGGTGACGCGCTGAATAAAGTTGTTATTTTTGTTTTCTTTGCGTAGTAAAAGTATTCTCGTGGCTTCGTAAAATTACGGTTGAACCCCTGATGTCACATGGATTATTTTACCGATCTCCTTGCTATGTTTCTGGACCTTGATTGTGTTACTTACGTTGCTGTCTATGGGAGGGTCAGACAGCTCTCGGAATGCATCAAAAATATCTTAATTTGTGTTCCGAAGATGAACGGAGGTCTTACGGGTTTGGAACGACATGAGGGTGAGTAATTAATGACAAAATTTTCATTTTGGGTTGGAGTAACCCTTTAATAAAAGGTCTAACAGGTGAAAATGCATATCAGAGCAAAAACCAAGCCCTGAGGTCAAAAGAACTGCATGTAGAGCTCAGAACGCACAGGTTTGCGTCAAGTCACACATCTGAGGGAGAGTTCAAAAAAAATTCTGCTGCATTGAAGGTTCACAGAAGCATGTAGTCTCTGTTACCCTTAATGGAAGAAGTTTAAAACAACCAGGACTCTTCCTAGAGCTGGCCTCCTGGCCAAACTGAGCAACTGATGGAGAAGGGCTTTGTCTAGTCTGGTGACCAAGAACCTGATGGTCACTCTAGTTGAGCTCCATGTTCATATGTGGAGACAGGAGAAACCTACAGAAGGACAAACATAACTGCAACACTCCTCCAATCTGTGCTTTATGGCATTGTGGCAAGACTCAATCCTCTCTTCAGTGAAGACACATGAAAACACACTTGGAATTTGCATATAAGCACCTAGAGGATCCTCAGACTGTGAGAAACAAGATTCTCTGGTCTGATGAACCTCAATTCTAAGCATAATGTTTGAAGGTAAGCAGCTCTGCTCATCACCTGCAGAGTAGCATCCCAAAAGTAAAGTGTGCTGGTAAGCAGCCTCATGCTGTGGGGCTGTTTTTTCAGCAGCAGGGACTGAGGGACTCATCAGAGTAGAAGAACAGCACAATGCACCAAAATATTGAGATAGCCTTAATGAAAACCCAGTCCAGAGCATTCATAACCTCAGACTGAGCAGAAGGTTTACCTTCCAACAGGAAAGGGTATGAATACTTATGCAATGTACTCATTTCAGTTTTTTTTTATTTTTTTATAAATTTACAAAGTTGTGACAATTCTGTTTTTCCTTTGTCAATATGGTGTATGGAGTGTAGATTGATGTGGAAAAAAAGTAATTTAAAGCAGTTTAACATAAGGCAGCAACATAACAAAACGTGAAAAAAAAAAATGAAGGGGTATGAATACTTTCGCAAGGCACTTTATAAACAGAGTACTGAAGAGCAGAACACAAAACTAGCTTCAAAACTCACATTGTATCCATAAACATAGCCATTAGGCAGCATCATGGGTGGGTTGTTCTCATTCATGACCTCGCCAGAGATTTTGCACACCAGCCTTGAGTTTGCACAGTGGGCCATGGGAAGAGGTTGAGCCAATTTGTTCAGCGACTTACTGCAGACAGGACAGTCTGGGTTTTTGGAAGTGCCATCGTCTTTGTAACACTGCCTGTAAACTTGGAATTAAAGTTAACAACTACTCAACAACTTGATTTAAGAACCATTAACAGTCATTTAAAATAATGACCCTTGTTTCTATCGTCACTGTATGTTGAAATCGCCCAATATTACTCAAAATCCTGAGTTTCATAAATGATCTGGCTGGACATGCAAACTGAAAACCCTAAGGATGGTGAATGTTTTTCTGCAGAGAGGATACGGGGTTTTGATGGCAGACAGCCCTGCCTGCAGGGTAATGGTAAACACGGAGTTGTTCCCCAGCTGGTGTAATCTGTAGTTGTCATATCTGAACTGCTGGATCAACATTTTCCAGCGAGCTGGATCCAAAAGATCCTGGGAGAAAAGACAAGAAATGTTACGGACCACTGAACTTGTACCTGCTACAATGGCATATTCAGAAACAATTAATGATCAATATCAAAACAGTTCCTTGGAGTGGTAGACACATTTCAGATAATATAGAAACAGAAAGGCAATTTACCTTATACGGTGAAATGTGCGTGTCTGAGGGAAACGCCAGCATGCCCATCACTTGCCGTACCTCGTCCAATTGCCCTCCTTCTGCTTGGCTGAAGTGTTTGCGTGCATGTCTAAAGGACATTCATTTTGATTTAATAACACCAACTATGATTTGTTTAACAATAAATTTAAGTAATTCAGAGAAACTTGGAATCACAGTCATGTCATGTCCAGCCATGAAGACCTAGCATTAAAAAAAAAAAACATCTCATACCTTACTGCGTCCATCCGTTTGTTTTGTCGAATGAGTTCAATAAATTCCTGGATCCTTAAACTGAACTCCAAACAGCTCTGGAAACAGGGACATATTTCAACAAAACGGAATAAACTTTACCTTTTAAACTGCATCGTTTTCAGGCAATGACAAAATGAAAAATGAAACGTAAGCCAATGAAAACCCAGCCTGCAAGAAATATAACCACAATGTGGCTCCATAATGACAGTTAAAACACCAGTACATATTTGAAAACAGCAAGTGAGAGAAAAACAAACCCAGTTGAACCCAGTTTCTTACTTTCATTTTCCGTAAGCGAGACTTGTTATCGTGGCACCAAGCCAGACAGGTAGCCGTTTCCTGATGCTCGAGAGATTCTTCAACTTCTTTTGCAGTAAGAAACATTTCTATGTTGACCAAATCCTACAAAGACAAAACATCATATGAGAAACGCATCTTGCTCGCTGCACAGAAAAAGTGGAGACGCACCTCAATCCCGCTTTGTCTGGCTAGCTTGACTGCGGTGTTGTAGTAGCCACAGCGTAGTAAGTGCTCCACCATCATGCGGTCCATGCGCTTCTTCTTCCAAACATTAACACTGGCTGGCTGATCACTGCTATGTTCCTTCAGGTGCTCTATGCGCCGCTTACATAACTTGGCGCTCTCATCTTCTGCTTGGATAGACTCAGCTGCCTATCAGATATGAAACCATTTCACTCTTTAGCGTAAATGGTACAAATGCAGTCAAATTGAATCTATTCAACATGATGCCTCAGCATACCTTTCTCTTGAGGGCGCTGAGCTTCTCAACCACTCCATCCAGGAGAGAGACTACGGTATCCACCACTGGAAAGCTACTGAGTGTTTTCTCCAGCTCTGCCACCACCATCGTCACGTGACTGGTCTCCCGGTCTATATTCTTTTGAGCTGCTCGGAAGCGCTTGTTCAAGGTTTCATAAGGAACCTGTTGAGATAAACAACTGCATTTCATTACCAGGCACAGTTTTCGGTAAGCTCAGTAATATCGTTCTTCATGGTGTGGGTTCACAAAGCACTTCATCCATCATTACATTCTCTCGTGAGGGAATCATTACTGACAGTTCACCCAAAAATAAAAATTCTGTCATTTACTCCCTCTCATGTCGTTCCAAACTCTTAAGACTTTTGTTCATCTTCGAAACATGAATGAAAATATTTTTAATGAAACCAGAGATTTCCATCCCTTCACAAAAAGTGCATTCATCCAAAACTTTCAAAAAGTGAACTGAGCAGTTTCATTCAAGTTTTCTGAAGAGACATGATCATGTTAAATGATAAACAGATTATTCACGTATAAACAGTGATCAATGGCAATACATAGAGCTCATGAAATATGGTAAACATGTACTTGCTTGAGTAGCAGTATATTTTTATTTAATGCCATGTCAGCATCTTAGGCTATTTTCATGGCAAAAACAATAATAAAAAAAAAAAATACAAGTATAACAAATACAATAAAAACCACCAAACACAAGTTATATTACGCAAGATTTTTTTTACATTAACATATGATAAAAATTCTAACACTTTTTCTTGTACTTACGTGATGCATGAGAACCAATGAGGTTTGTTCTTGCGTGTCAAGCAAGTACAGCTGAGCCTCCAATGATCATATTTGATTTGCTCCATATATGTGCATTAATCAATGTTTATATGTGAATACAGGCCTAAATGAAATCTGTGAATCATATCAAGTGATTGTGTCTATTCAGAAGACTGCTAGATTCATATGGATTACTTTTACCATATCTTTTGGTACTTTTTAATGCATGAAAGTTTTGGTTGTCTTAACCTATTGAATATTAAAAATATCTTAATTTGTGTTTTGAAGACAATCAAAAGTCTTATGAGTTCAGAATGACATAAGGGTGAGTAAATAATAACAGAATTTTAATTTTTCAGTGAACTATGCCTTTAAGCATTCAGTATAAATGAAAAAGTAAAGGAACAGTCACTAGTTCAATCTCATTGTTACAATTACTTAATTATTAATTTATTTCGTGTTTATATATATATATATCTGTTTGGCAGTAAGCAAATATTCTTGACTAAAAAAGGTTTAATTTTGAAGATTCCCCAATTAGTTTTTATCTTCCACATGGCACAAGTAAATAAAGTATGACATTAATACATTAAGTAGTTAGTTCCAGATGTCTAACAATGGTGCATTGTGTTCTTTCAGCTGTCCATTTGAGAGAAAAGGTCATAAAGGTGGACATGATCATTGGGCCATGTAGAAGAAGCTGTGGAAGAGGCAGAGATGCATAAACCTTCAATCTTATCTCTCAGCATCCGCCAGTTTATTTTGATCAGGCCATCTGTCACCTTGCAACCAGGGCAGATAAGTAGTATCAACATTTGCAATGCTCTATTCATGTACAGCTGTTTTAGAGTAGATAAACACTCTACATCAGTCAATGCTATTATTGCAGCTTTAACCTTTATTGGATTACAAGGTGCAACCTAATTTGGCAGCGAGAAGTGAATGCGAGCCAGAATACATGCAAACGATTGAAAAAAGCACTGATGCATAAATGAGCAGACAACTAAGCCAAACCAAATCATACCGTATCAAATATTTCATTTCAATTTTAAGATATTGATGTCTTTCATTATCAAACAATAGAAGATAAACTACTGTTCATCTATCTATGCCTATACACATAACTTAACCGTACAAATGTCAAAACCTGACTGTCAAAAAGAAAAATGTATTGCTTTACAGCTGTACACTAATTTGCTTGTATAAATAAGTGCCCATTTTAATGATTTATGACTCTCTAAAATATTACAAGAATCAGTGCCTTCCAAAAACAAAAAAGAACTGGCCCACACATTTACATTTTATTTATAATTCCATAATAGATTTTGCACAAAAAGAATATAGTGCCTAGTTCATATGTTTAGATCATGATGCAGTGATCAAGAAGGTACTGGAAATCATTCCCAAAGCTGCAAGACAAGCTCAGATGCAACATGCCCTTGACAGCAGTGAAGACCATATATTATTGACATTCAGTGTGCGTGTACATAAACAGGTGTCATTTTACAGGAGATCCATGAGCTAATCGGGTTACAAGGCATTCAACTGATCATCAATCGATTCACGTGAGCATTCATCCAAATCGACGCTATCAATCGGGAAAAATCTGTGACGCAGAGAACAAAGGTGCTGTAAGCCAACCATTAAATAATAAGCCCCTCATCGAGAACCCACACCTGAGCTATAAACGTGCTAACAGCTGCCACTGATCAACACAACATGATGCAATATCATCCTAATATAGTGCACAAATCGCATGCATACCGAGCTCTGGTCACCATTGGCGTGTGTGTGTTCCTCCAGCATTTATCCAGACACACGGAAATCATGCTGTCTGGATCATAGCCTCAGAGAAGACAGCGTTCAAATCGAAATCAAACGCATACACGAGACTGACCAGTACTCGATTATAAAGTAGCGTGTTACTACTATCCGCGTCGTGAACGGTTCTCGTCAATCTGCCTTCAACTGCATTGCTCGCTGGTTACACTAGTGGACAAACCTGTGATGGGATAAAACAGCGCCTAATAAAATAAGACTGTCGGAACGCAAGGGTGACAGGCATCAGACTGACATTATTCGTCTTTATTGCTCTCATTTATATATCCGTCGATATATAACTGTACAGCCGATGTCACTCACTGCTCGACAGTTTGCGATCACCTCGGTAAGATCTGTTTGTGTGAGACTTGTTTTGCTAAGTTATCTAGCCCTAGAGCTAACCAGTTAACTGTCTAAATGCAGTCACATAACTTACTTTCCATCGGATCGATCGTTTCCGTTAGACTGACGGTTATATAACGCAGACGGGATCTGCTCGCCTGCACGTTTAGAGTATGGAGAAGAAAGGCTTGACAGACCTTTAAAGTTGGGTATTCCTGCACCTTTAGGGCCATAGAGAGTTGAGCTGCTGTCTCCTGCACCGCCATCTTGCTTTGGGGAAACTACAAGCTAATGGAGCGTTTGTTCGTCTTCTTCTCGGCTTTGGTCTTCATGCGGCAATGAAGCTAGACTGCTCCATACCGCCTCCTAGTGTGACGGTGCGGTTCAGAATCTTCACAAAGCTAGTCTGTTTTGTTTTTGCTTGAAAATATGCAATCTTTAAATTAAAAACAACCGCTAATGCGACATGTATGTTATGTAGCATTTTCGTGATTAAAAGGCCTTTAATTTCAAATGGCTACAGATATAAGTGATACAGACATAAGGGCGTAGTTTTGGTGTGAACTGTTTTAGGGGAGTCTAGTTTAAAGAGGTCATATGATGTTGCTAAAAAGAACATTATTTTGTGTATTTGGTGTAATGAAATGTGTTTATGCGGTTTAAGGTTCAAAAAACACATTATTTTCCACAAACAAAGTAGTTTCGCTTTCACAACGAAGCACACAGCGTATCCACAACATGGCCGCGGCAACAACAATACTAAAGCGAGAATAAAAGTTACGCCTTCTTTCTTTGCGTGAACATTTGGGCTGCGTTATGCAAATCTTCCCACATCGTGACGTAGACATGTGGGGGCGTGTTGGAACGAGCCGTTTTAGGTAGGCGTGGCTGACTCTTAACTTTTATAAAGAATATCTCTTTGGATTTGAGACTTTAGTTTTTGCAACTTTACAGATCTTCTTTATGCACCAAGAGCTTGTAACACTCCAAAGAGAAAGGAAAAATTGAAATCGCATCATATGACCCCTTTTTATTTGTTTATTTGTTTGCTTATTTATTTGTGTAAAATGGTCTTTTGTGCTATCATCCACATGCAAAGATGGTTGATAACATAAGTGCAATAAAGTAACAGCCTAGTTAACAATTACTTGTATACATAGGATATAGGGCTGCACGATAAATCGCATTCGATATTTAATGCGCATCTTGTCAGTAAAGCCGGTTCTGTAATCAGTGTTAAATCTCCTCACCTTGTGCGCTTTCACATGGAGCAGCATTTACTACACAGAGCCGTTGTTCACTGACAAGCTGCGCAAAACAACGATCATATTTTGAGCATGTTTTGCGCAGCTTGTCAGTGAACAACGGCTCTGTGTAGTAAATGCTTCTCCATGTGAAAGCCCGCATGTGATGGAGATTTACCGCTGATTACAGAATGGCTTTACTGACAAGATGCACATTAAATATCGCATGCGATTTATCTGCGCGTTAAATATCGCATGCGATTTATCGTGCAGCCCTAATAGGATATATAATGTATATTAGATTATTTAGGCACTTATAGACTATATAGTTTGAAAGAATGTTCTAATTCAACATGCCATGGGAAGTCAAGCTAACTTTACGTTTTCTTATATTGATATTGTTTATTTCTTACTCCTTAACAGTTCATCAGGCTCTTAATATTTAATCTATGCCATCTCTAGGAATATGTGAAGACCAGGTTTTTCCACCACTCATCATTAGAACCCATTTTACACATGGCTCTTGATTCTGACTTGCACTTGCTCTTATTCAAATGTGCCATAGTTCTTAACTGTAGAATTTGTTATAATAAGGCTATTCTATTAATCATTACCAGGCCAATAATGATTTTTTTTATCAATCTAAATAGCATTTGTTATGAAAAACAACAGCCTACACATTTAGAAACAATAGCTACAACATCCCACAGTTGTAATATAAATCTAAAGGGAAAAATCTATTCCTTTAACAGATTATCTATCATAAATTTTACAAGAAGTTAGACACAATTTATCACAATAAATAAGCCTACAATAAAACGTGATAGATTCTAGCAAAGGTGGTCATAAGTAGTTTAATCTATGTTAGTGCTGGTGCAAGATTATGTTTTCTCTTCTTTTCATCTCAGGCTCTTAATTATTTAATCTATGCCATCTCTTAGAATATTTGAAGACATTTTGAAGGTTTTTCTATCACTCATCATTAGAACCCATTTTATACATGGCTCTCCATTCTGACTTGTACTTGCTCTTATGAAAATGTACCGTAGTTCTTAGCATGTTATAATAAGTCTAGCCTATTGATCATTGCAGGCTAATAATGACTTTATTAAAGGGGTCATATGATGTTGCTAAAAAATAACATTATTTAAATTAATCTATATAGCATTATGAAAAACAACAGCCTGCATATTTAACAATAGGGGAAAATCTATTCCCTTAACAGATTATCTATTATAAAATCTAGAAGTTAGACAAAATTTACCACAATAAATAAGCCTACAATAGGATACTCCACCAAAAATGGGAATTTTCTTTTCATTTACTATATCTCTATGAGTGCATATAATGCAAAGGGATAATAACTCAAAAGTTGATGCTCAAAAGTCACACAAAGCGATCAGGACGGTAATCCATTTGACCCCCAGTGGATGAATCAAAGTCTTCTGAAGCGAAACTAGGTGTGTGTGAAACAAATACTAATATGCTTAAGGTTACTGTTCACTTGCATTATATGCACTCGCAGAGATGGATTATTTTTCTAAAAAACATTTGTGTTCATCTGAAGAAAGAAGGTTATATACATCTTGGTATCCCTTTAAATATCCATCTTAGCACTTTTTGGGTGCAGTATCCCTTTAAATATTTCTTATAGTGTAAGATTGTGGTCTCAGATGACCAAGTATATGATAGCAGCAAATGATTACCATGGGCTCTGTAATACAATTATATAAAATATTATGGTTTGTACTTTGTAGCACAACCAAACTGCAGATTAATTTGAAGTTTACATCTTTTAAATATTCAGCTAAATATTTGAATGTTGGTGTGAGAACAAACATATCAAGCTGAAACACTTCACTGATTCTATTCCTAAATACAAAACAAACAACAAAACATGTCACAAGAAAAAAAAATTTTTGACACAGAAAATATAAGCATGTATAGGTGCAAATCTATGCATTAAAAATTATTAAAAACTATAAAAACTCACCAGGAGTGTGTGTGAACCTACTGACCTCATAGCAGCTTTCAAGACATAAAGCATTTCAAGAAAAAGCATGGCTTTGGTTTTTCAGATTTTTAAAATATTTGACAAGATATGTGCATACAAGAAGTACAAGTAGTAATATTATAAACAGATTTAATTTTTAACTATAAGTTAAATTTATAGTTCACCCAAAATGGAAATTCATTTAGGCCTCCTCATCCAGTTTTTTCTTCTGCTGAACACAAAAGAATATATATGAAAAATGTGTAGAATGTAATCAGATTGTTTCTGGTCACCATTGATATTCATGTTTTTGTGTGTTTGTCGTTTTTACAGACTATAGAAGTCAATGGGGACCAGCAACTGTTTGATTACCCATTTCTGAAAGATATCTTCTTGAGTGCACTGTCCCTTTAATAATGTCTTTATCAACAGAATAATGTAGTGATCTTCAGTAAATTATTTCAAAGTAGAAATGTTGCTATTTTATAAACTAATGGAGGGTGGGGGTCGTGTTTTGCCTGTCTCAAGAATCATGGATTTCAGCGCTATTTTATAAAAAGTTATTTTCCCCTCCCTAACCATCCCCCCTCACTCTCAGCCCACATCGCGCTCACATTTCTGCTTCCTGGACCCTCCCCCACCCCTCTGCGTCCGCTGGAGCAATGAGCCTTGATATGATTGGCTCCCGTCCAAGCGTAGCCTGCGCTGATTGGCTGCCTCACCGGTCACACGGCTCTGATTGGTCACATTTTCGTTGCATGTTTTACCAGAATCCCGGTCACATTCAGGCACTTTAGTCTTCAAAGCGGGTGATGCAAGGTTTGTGATTGTTTTGTTTTTCTCTTTGAGCTGGGTGTGTGCTTGTCAGTAGAGGCCAAACCGCGCTGATAGAGCCCTGTTTTCACATGCTCTTCTTATTTCTGTCAGGCAGATGAAGGCGCCTGTGGAGCGGCTTCGGAGGGGCTGGCTTTCTTAGCTAACACACTTGCATTTAAGGGCACTTAGTTGTCAACACCGTGGCAGAATTCGGGTTAACGTACTATGAGTAAGTGCGTTCACAGTTACTTGATATTATATATTCATCAGTATTCCTTAATTAGCGGTGTGATAATAGGAATGCGTTTCCTGAGGACATGGTCAATAAAATCCCGACAATAGCTTTAAAAGTTTAGGGATTTTTTTAGGGATTTAGTGGTGGAGATGCAACACATCCAGTCATGCATTTAAATACGTGAATTATATATATATATATATATATATATTGGTTGTTGGCGTGACATGGCATTTTCACTGTCCCACAAGATAAAAATGAATATAATTAATATTGTCGTTATTTAAAATGCAGTAAATGGTTAAACATTTCTTTGTCCTACATGGACCGGTTGTTATAAAAGCTGCAGTGTTATTCGATTTTTTTACATTTTTGAGGCAAATCTCAAAATGTTCCTGTGGTGTGACTGTCTCAAGCATGGTTCAGTAAATTACAACTTTTATAAATGGGAAAAAAAAAGCATAAAAATTTTAATAAATACCTCCGGCAAATTTGTACAGGTGTCTATTTTAGTAAATGGCAATAATTTTTTTCATCCATGTATTTCTGAAAACGTAGGACCTTGATACATTTTGTCTCTGAAAACCATGTCCTCTGGTGTGACACCATATCCTGATTTTAGGGGTTTTCTCCAGAGAAAACTTGAGTTAGTTGTAGGACCCCAGTCATGGTCCTGTTGCTGAAGCCACCTGTGAAGCCCATGTGCACGTTACATTTTTGTCTCAGAATTGCTCAAATATTTCACTTTTTTTGGAACCACTACAAAAGTGTTACGTTTTGTTGTCCTTTGGTGCGACACCCCTAAATTATATTTTTAAATTAAAATCTGCATGTTAAACTAGATAATCATGGAAAATTATGCAAATGTGTCTTGCAAACCGCTAATGACAAGTTAGCTCGGAATAGCAAGGTCATTAATTGACAGAAAAAGGCCGAAACGTCCTGTGGTGTGACAGAAAATGTCCTCCGGTCCGGTGTGACGCCTGTACGGTCACACCACAGGACAAAGATGTCACACCAGAGGACAAGGTCTCTTTAAAAAGCTTTGAAATAATTAAATAAGATTTATTTAACTCCTTTTAATTCTTTTTTGATCATTTTCAGTGTTCTTAAATGCAATAACCACATGAATTAAACTGTTTTCTGATGTTTTTACAGAAAACTTGTACTGTTATAAAGTGTCATGAAAATAAGTATAAAACGTGATACTTTGTTTTTGAGACAGAAAGAATTGAGAGAGAGAGGACACAGAAATATATAGAGAAAATTAACAGAAGGGAGGAGATCCTAAGAGAACGGTGCAGAAAGTAAATAGCATCAAAATGATGCCTTAAAAAGAGTTGCCATATAGTTAAAAAAAATTCATTCACATCTTAATGAATATAGTTTGAATATCAATCATATTTAGCTGTGCCGCACATGCAGCGGGGGGCTAGAAGAGTTTCAGTAACATACTGATTGACTAAGAGACTGACTTTTGTTGATGAAATTTTTTTTTTGTTTTGTTTAAAAAACATGTTGATGTTGTTTGTATCAAAATTAAACTTTCTCCTTTGATATGTTCAAAATTAAATAGAAATAATTTAATAACTACCATTTCTGTCCCTTTAGTGTGGCGTGATGTCCTATGGGGTGACACACATAAAAGAACCACAGATTTGTTTTTGTCTCAAAATATCTTAACAAAAAAAAAACAGTTGAGTATTGTAATATGGGACATACAAATACCACTCAACTTAAAACGGTAGAATTTTCAGCAGTTTAGAACAAATGACAGCAAAATTTGTCTTCTTGTCAAAGTTTGTCTTGAAATTGTCATGGGGTATGGGGTAAAAAATTATGTTAATTATAATTACATATTAAATAAATAGCACTATATGAAAATAAGTGTCTAACAAAGAAGATAAATCTCTCATGCTATTTATGTATTATTAAGAGTTTTTTTTTCTTAATTGTTGCTATGTAACACCATAGGACAAATTTATGGTAGAGTTCAGTAATTTTTTTTTTTTTAAAGCAGTGAAAGAACTGACGAAGTTAGTGACCCTTTATATTTTCTCAAAGATCAAACTTCACACTACATAAATGTATGCATTTTTTGCTATGTCACACCATAGGACAAATTTATGGTACAGTTCTGTAACAATGTAAAAAAAAAAAGCAGTGAAATAATTGATTAAGTTAGTGACCCTTTATATTTTCACAAAGATCAGACTTCACACTACATAAATAAAATAATTCATCTTATTTTTACAAAATAAGCATTTTTTACTGCCTATTTGTCAACTATATATATATATATATATATATACTGTATATACATATACATATATACATATATATACACATATGTGTGTGTGTATGTATATCTGTATAATCTGTATATATCGTTATTAACTTAAAGGATTGAAGATTAATATTTAAAATATTATATTGTAAATATATTGAAAATGAATATATAAAGATCTAATTGGACTGCGAATGAGCTTGAGATTTACATCACTGAATGTCAAACTGCAGCTTATTCATTATATATTACCTGTATTTTATACCTACAAAGTTACGCCTTATATATATATTTGAATAAATTCATAAATACATGATTTCTCATAAATATTTGGATATGAAAAAAATCCTCAGTATTTATGGGCAATCTGAAGTGTAGTACAAATAGCGTTCATAAACTTTTAATTCAACATCAAGAGTTTAGGTCAAAATTATACAAAATATATGGAGGAATATAATAGGAAGTGTGCGAAAAAAATAAATGTTTTCACTGTTTTTAACCATTCTATTTATCATATATACCATTCTATTCTATTAAGTCCTGTGGTGTGAGTAATGATTTTTTTTTTAAATGTCAAATGTTCCATGTAGTCTAAATTAATATGAGGTCATGATAGTGTAATGAGTTAAAAAAAAAAACGCTATAGTTTTAGAGGAAATCTAGCATGTTACACCACATGTCAACTTCCTCAAAGTATTGTCCCCTAACCAAGTAGGTGTCTAGTTACTCTAGTCTACCTTCATTGTTAGTCAGCTGTCTTAGATGTATCTGTTTATTGACTCTGTGCAGTTTACTTCGGTCATGTTTTTAGTAGGGATGCACCGAATATTCGGCAACCGAAATTATTCGGCCGAAAATAGCAAAAAAATCTCTTTCGGTGTTCGGCCAAATAAGCGAAAAGGCCGAATAATATGTACCGAACAATGACTAAGGCGATCAAATAGAGGCACACACTAATGCAGCAAACATGTCGGCAGTGTGAACGTATTTAAAACTATCAGAGAAAGACGCAGAAATCATTACATGCACGAAGCACCGACAGCGAGAGACTGTTTAGTGCTGCATCACGTCTTCGATGAGAAGAAGAGGTGGCTAATGCTGTTGGTTAGGTTACTGTAAGATGATTGAAATCGCGAAATTACCTTTAAACGATTAGTAAATAAGCTGCAGAATGTTATATTTTCTAATGCACGCACGAATTGTATGTATTCTGACAGCGCTGCACGAGCTCGCGGCGCTAGGGTTCAAAGTCCAAAGCACGAGGAAAATCTGCGCTGAAACTGTTACTCATCAGTTGCTCAGTAACATTTTTGTGAATTTTTTTAAAGGCATGTGACAATGTGATACGTGCGACAAACATCTTCCCAAATTTCTAATGAGAATCATTTATAAAGCTGCATGCTGTTGTCAACAAAAAGAAGCACTGAGATCTTCCTGCGGGTTTCTGCCAAAATAAAAGCCGAGAAAAAGCAACAACTCCATCGACATTCATAAATGATATTAGTATTGTAATTTTTTCTGTCGTTCTGTAAAATAAAATAAAAAAGTAAGACAATAATAATGATAATAATAACTACCCTACAACAGCTCTATCAATACATTTATTATAACATTCACACATAGTGTTCAAATTGGCATCTGTAATATATTCTAATGTTTTAAAAGAAGTCTTTTCTGCTCAGCAACTTATTAATTTTAAGTTAAATTGTGCTTTGTTGGTATAATGTCTGCTAGAATGGAAAAAAAAAAGGTCAGTGTTAAGTAAATATTTTTAAATTGTTGTTTTGTAATTGATTTTTTATTTGAAAAGCAGGACAAAACAGTAAAAAGCACATTTTGGCAATTTACTTAATGCAATGGTGAAAAAAACAATGGCAAAATAGGCCTACATCGGGGAAAAATGTGAAAAACCATGTTTGGTATTCGGTATTCGGCCTTCGGCCCAGTGTTTCATTTTATTCGGCTTCAGCCAAGAATTTTCATTTCGGTGCATGCCTAGTTTTTAGTGTCTGTTTGGCGTGTAGTTGAGCAGAACGTCGAGTGCTTTCTTAGGATCCTGTAGAACGTTGTCTGTTGTTGAGAACATGGTCGACTGGAATCACAGCGCAAGCTGCGCCAAGACTCTGAGACAGAGCATAATCTTGATCGAATCACTGCCTGTTCTCTGCCATTCACCATCTAGATATTCCTTAGATACAATCTGTTAATGGACTTTGATCTAATGATGGACTGTTAGGTCTCTGTGGGTGTTTTAGTGAAATTTTCTTGCTTCTGCACTCCCCGTTTGCAGCCAAGTTTAATAGGATGCATTCAGTCACACTGAATTTATTTAGGGAAATGTTGTCCATGCACCCTCTTCCCTTGAAGATAGGCGATGTGAGGGAGTTTACCCATTCGCCACGCTGCAGTGTGTGTGTGTGCTGGCAGGGAGGTGGCAGCAGCAGTGTGTCTGAGGCAGCGTAATCTTTCTCAGGGGCATCTTTCTTATGCTCTTTGCCTCTCCCCACTTCTATTTTTCCCTCTTTCATTGTCTTTTTCAATGGGTTTTTGAGGTTTTCACCGGTGCCAGTTGCGATATTCCTCATTCATCATAGATTGTGTCCTCTGACAGGCTCTTTTCCCAGCTGTCCTCTTACCGTGGCTCAGAATTGATTTGACTGTGGTGGATGTGCGGTCTGGTGTTGAGATGGTTTTCACCTTGTTATGTCCTTGCGCTGTTTTACAAGGAGGAAATATGCCTGGTTGGTTTTAGAGAAGATATATTCCTATTTGGATTTTGCAGTAGCAAAATCGAGCAGCTCTTTATGTACGTTAGTTCAAGACAATTTTGACTTGCTTAATCACAGTGCTTTAGAGAACAAGTTGTACCGCAAGTTTGTGTGGTGTGGCGATTATTGTTATTACAGATTTGAGGGTGTGTTATACCTCGTTAGATAGCATTTTCTGTCGTCTGGTGTCTGGAATGTTATATTAAGTAATAAAACTAGTTACTTTAGGTTTAATGATTAGACGAAAGCTAGTCAAACCTGACTTTTCCTGAACAAATCATGGATTTTCCATTAATATTCCTTTTGGATCAATGCATGTGTGGCCGTTTTATGGCGCAGGAGTGATTAGCCAGCTTATTCAATGTGGCCAAAGAGCTCGGATCACATACGTGACGCATACTGTGTGCTTCACTTGCCAAAACCAGCACTCCCCTGAGGTCCTGACCAGTGCTAATGAATTCACAAAGAATGGGGCTCTTCTGCTTGAGTGCCAATCCATCTGACTTCTCCACTGGAGCACACACACACAAGATACAGTATGTCTGTGTTCCCAGCCTGGCTTGTTATTCACATAGAGTAGTCGAGGCCTGGCAGATAGCAGAAATGTAGTACAGTACGTCACTCAGCATACAGTATGTAGCCTTCAGCATTTAGATGTAGTGTGAGTTAACCTACAAATGCTTTGTGAAAACTCCGCGATTCATTAAATATGTGAGAATAGGATTTAAATAGTGTGTTTTAACAGTTTATGTTAGTGACGGGAATCTTTAGGCACCTCAAGATCTGATTCTTAAATGATTCTTGATCTATTTTTTATTTTTTTTCTTACTAATTAATGAGTTTACTGACTTTGAGTCCGTAAAAAGTACAAATTAATAATAAATCGTAACAATTGTATGTTAAAGGGATAGTTCCAAACTGTATGAATTTCTTTCTTCTGTTGAACACAAATGAAGATATTTTGAAGAAAAGTTGATGGACTTCCATAGCATTTTTCCATAATATTTTGTTTACATTTAAATTTATTTATTTAGGGTGAATTATCACCCTAATATAAGTATTATTGAATAATTAAATATAGCTTCAGAACACAGCATAGCAAATATAAAGTAATTGATCAGGCTGATTGGCAGCATCTCTAATTGCCACAGAAAATAATTTTGACTGATTACTAAGTTTTTAAAATCAAAAGCAAACATTTTCATGTAGTAGTTCTCTTGCAGTGGAAGTCTTTGGGGCAAGATCTTATTCTAGGATAAATGTTAAAATAAAAATTGTTTGAAAATATAGCGAATATGTGGTTGTATATACTGTGCCAACTGGTAGAGATTCAGCTGTATACTGCGATTTATGTGTGGTGTAATTAATAATTCATTCCCACACTGAGCAGAAAACTATTTTGTAAAATAGGCGGCTACTTCCAGTGTAGACAGCTTTGTTGGTTTTAATGGGAGCGGTGTAGTTTTGAGGAGCTGTGCCACACATTTCCAGAGTAATGATGATGTAATGGTTGGTTACAGTTGCCGAGCAGCTCCATGGCTTGTTGCATTAGTTCAGAATTCAGTAGATGAGTATATGTGCATATATTTACAGCAGCCTCCAACACCACTCATTTAGTCATAATGTGTTACTGTTTTGGGGTTGACTAAAGTGTTTCATAATATAAAGCTGTTTTTTTTTTCTTCTTTTTTTTGCACGATGCCAGAATTATCCTTGAGTAGTTATGAATAATATTATCTGAAATATGGTAAATGGTAATGCTACATGCATTGAATTTCCAGTAAAAATAGCTATCGTGATACAGTCATTGCGCCCACTCCTAAAGACTTTTGCGCCCACTCCTAAAGACTTAAAGGGATACTCTACCCCAAAATGAAAATTTTGTCATTAATCACTTACCCCCATGTCGTTCCAAACCCGTAAAAGCTTCGTTTGTCTTCGGAACACAATTTAAGATATTTTGGATGAAAACTGGGAGGCTTGTGACTGTCCCATTGACTGCCAAGTAAATTACACTGTCACAAGCCTCCCGGTTTTCATCCAAAATATCTTAAATTGTGTTCTGAAGACGAACAAAGCTTTTACGGGTTTGGAACGACATGGAGGTAAGTGATTAATGACAAAATTTTCATTTTGGGGTGGAGTATCCCTTTAATCATGTTACTTGTAAAATGAGACTAGTGTTAATTCAGAAATCGTTCTAATATGCTGATTTGCAACTCAAGAATAATTTCTTATTATCATCAGTGTTGAACACAATTGTGCGGCTTAATATTTGTGGAAAACATGGTCAATTTTCTTTCAGGATTCTTTGATAAATAGAAAGTTTATTTGAGTTTATTTGAAATGGAAATCTTTTGTGCCAAATTAAATTGTAATTGTTATTAAATTGTAATGTTTGAACAATTAATGTGTCCTTGTTGAATAAAAGTATTAATTAAAAAAAACAAACAAAACTAATTTACCCTGAACTTTTGAACAGTAAGCGCCATTAACAAAAACTCGAGCACCTCATTTCAGCTTTTAAGCCTCCAAAATGTCTCGACTTTCATGGAGAGTTCACTGTTTTTTTTTTTTTTTTTTTTTTCAC
>NW_015551052.1:360382-373853 GCF_001515605.1 Sinocyclocheilus anshuiensis
GTCACAAGCCTCCCGGTTTTCATCCAAAATATCTTAAATTGTGTTCTGAAGACGAACAAAGCTTTTACGGGTTTGGAACGACATGGAGGTAAGTGATTAATGACAAAATTTTCATTTTGGGGTGGAGTATCCCTTTAATCATGTTACTTGTAAAATGAGACTAGTGTTAATTCAGAAATCGTTCTAATATGCTGATTTGCAACTCAAGAATAATTTCTTATTATCATCAGTGTTGAACACAATTGTGCGGCTTAATATTTGTGGAAAACATGGTCAATTTTCTTTCAGGATTCTTTGATAAATAGAAAGTTTATTTGAGTTTATTTGAAATGGAAATCTTTTGTGCCAAATTAAATTGTAATTGTTATTAAATTGTAATGTTTGAACAATTAATGTGTCCTTGTTGAATAAAAGTATTAATTAAAAAAAACAAACAAAACTAATTTACCCTGAACTTTTGAACAGTAAGCGCCATTAACAAAAACTCGAGCACCTCATTTCAGCTTTTAAGCCTCCAAAATGTCTCGACTTTCATGAAGAGTTCCTTTTTTTTTTTTTTTTTTTTTTGTTCACTGCCTAGTTTTTGTTTGTTTTACATACTGAGGCATGTGGTAATAATCAGCGTGTAGATGGTGTCAATAGCGTTTAAGCTGTATTGATACCATAACATCCTCTGACAAATTGTATTTAAGCACATTTGCACAAGATTGGATCACAGTTTACGTGGCCTGTGTCAACAGATGCTTTTGATGTGGGTTTATCTAAATGAATCAGCTGAATTTGCCAGTTACTGATGAATGCTGCAGCAGTAAAAGACACTAAACAGTTTCTGTTCTACCACTGAAAGCAAATGACTCATTAAGCAAAAGACCAAAATGACTTTTGAAAATGTGAGAAAAGTACTGAAATGGTTTCGAATTGAAATGTTCACACATTTCTGCAGATTTTTTATTAGAGAGCGGCCTGTGTCAGTGGCCCCCGACCCTGTTCGTACTTATTTTGTACCTACTTATTTTTGGAGACGTCTCTGAGCTGCCCGTCAGGACTGTAGGATTCAGTAATTGGTTTTCTGAGAGCTAAATAACCCAGAACCATCACTGTCAGAGGCGTTTAATTAACTCTCCCTCAGCATGAGCATTCATCTACAGTGGGAAGTGACCAAAAAAAACACCCAGTTTGTTTGTTGCTTAATAATTTCCAGTCTTTTCATTTATATTTTTCTCTTTCCATTCTAAAAGAGCATCATGAATTTTTAATAACAGGAAATGCAAAGCCAGATTTCCTTCCCCCGATCTCGTTTTTCTTTCGCAATTTTCCATGATCTTTTTTCTTTTTGCCCCCTCTCAGGAAACAAAAGATCAATTTTGTGAGAGCACAGGCTCCACCCCATTCCTCTTCAGTCTTTCTTGTAGCCACCTCGCACTAGTTTCTCTCTCTCGCTCTCCCATAAATGCAGTGACACTTGCATTCTGTGTGTGCATGCGTGTTTGTCTGAGTGAGAGAGTCGAAATAGAAAGTGAGGAAGCTGGGGGGGAAGAGAGGGAGTTCGAGAGAAAGAGAAAGACAAGGAGGGGTGAGTGCGCGTGTGTGTGCTTAAGCTAGCTACTCACAGAAAAGAAGGAATAAGAAAATTGAAGTAGCCGCCATATGCTGAGGATTTTGGTGAATGCCTTGCTGAGGAGACAAGCTCGTTTTTCCGGTGGATTCTAAGAGATGGGAAGCTCACATTTGCTGAACAAAGGCTTGCCATTAGGTAAATGTTTACCTTTCCTTCTGCATGGGGCCACACGTGAAAGTGTTGTACGGATATCTGCGGATATTTGAGCGTTCGCTCGGCTGTCGTACAGTATTCTGGCTTCCCCTCCCCCTCTTCCTTTCCTCCTCCCCTCCTCTCTGCTCCGCTTTTCCCTCTTTCCTATTATCTTTCATCTGAACCATTCATCCACGCACAATTGCTTGCTTTCTGCTTTCTCTTTCAGCATTCGTCCGAGAGCCGGGGCTACGGACCTCTTATGGCTCACTTTATTAACTGCATTAATCTTTCCGAGCTCCAAAGATAAAAAAAAAACACACACTATCCACTCTGGAAAATTTGAGGGGTTGGCAAGGACATGACTCTCTCTCTCTCTCTCCTATGGCCCTCCCTCACATTGTGCAGTGGAAATGTGGCTTCCAGTTCCGGCCTTGACTTACTTCCTAATTTCAGTCTCTTCGAAGGAAATTCTCATTCTAGAAGAGTCCAAAAGTGGGAATACTAAGAACAGGGTGTTTCAGGATTTCGCGGAAATAGTTACGGCATTCTTTTGCATTCTGCTAATGGGCAACTACTTAATATCTTAAAATAAACATGTATTCGTAAGATATTTCTGATCAGATGGACCAAAAAGTAAATTTTCATTGTCTTATTTTTAGGAGGAGATCGGCTAGTGAAAGTTAAAATCCCTATGAATGTCATTACAGTATTCAAGTGACTCCCTTTCCACCTTTTTGAAAAATCCCAAGTGCACACTTCCAGGAAATCTGGGTTGAGAACAATGCGTTGGCTTTCCACGAATTACAAAAAACAAGATTCACAAAACTCTGTGACGAGCAAAAGCGGGTCATTACAAAAACTGGGTTTTTTTCGCACGGTGAACGTGAGGCTGGGATTTGAAATTGGCTTTCATTTTTGCCAGAAGACAACAAAGGTGGGGGGGGATGTCAGCTTGAATTATCGCCCGCGGGCAGTCGAGGTCTTTAGACGCCGTGTGCGACTGACCCTGTTGGTTCTTGTTGCTATGAACTAGCTAATTCAAACAGATCCAGCTCACCCTCGGGGCAGGGCAATATGAACAGAGCGCCGAGGGATTTTGACAGAACGGTGTGGTGCGAGAAACTACCATGTGTTTTTTTCCAACGCAGGCATCTTGATTTACCTAACTGTGGTCTTACATGCAAAGACGGAGCAAAACAGTGCTTTTTCTTGATTGTAGCATTTGATCCCAGAGCTGCGTGCTTGCTTGGATGCATCTATTGCGTGTTGTTGGCAGTTTGTCCTAATAAGAAAAAAAGAGATAACAGTGGCTGTGTTACGAGATAACCGGATCCTGCTGGGATGGTTTAGATGTCACTAACACATAATTTACGGTTGTAAAAGTTCACCTTCATTACAAATGGAGAAAACAGCTGGTTCTGTGTGGGAACGGATGCGTGAAAGCCAGGGATCTCTTCACAGAGGTAAAGAGCTCTTGTTTGTGCATAAACATGTGTATTGTGTGTGTGTGTGTGTGTGTGTGTGTGTGTGAAAGACTATCCTGATTTTTAAAAATCGAATAGTCGAATAAAATCGACGAATCGTGACAGCCCTAATTTTCAGCACCATTACTCCAGTCTTCAGTGTCACATGATCCTTCAGAAATAATTCTAATATGCTGATTTATAATCAATGTTGTTAACAGTTGTGCTGCTTAATATTTTTTGAGACGTGATACTTTTTTTGCAGAATTTTTTGATAAATAAAAATTAAAAAAGAACAGTGTTTATTCAAAATAGAAATTTTGTGTTACAATATACTCTACTATTCAAAAGTTTGAGGTCAGTTAATTCTTTCTTTGTTTTTGTTTTTTTAAGAAATTAATACTTTTATTCAGCAAGGATGTGTTAAATGGATAAAAAGTGACAGTAAAGACTTATATTGTTAGAAAAGATTTCTCTTTTGAATAAATGCTGTTCTTTTTAACTTCTCAAAAGAATCAAAGAAAAAAGTATCACAGGTTCCAAAAAAAATATTAAGCAGCACAACATTTTCAACACTGATTATAAATCAGCATATTAGAATGATTTCTGAAGGATCATGTGACACTGAAGACTGGAGTAATTTGCATCACAGGAATAAATTACATTTAAAATATATCAAAATAGAAAACATTTATTTGACATTGTAATAGTATTTCACAATATTACTGTTTTTACTGTATTTTGTGTAGCTCCAGTGAACATAAGACACTTTTTTCAGATACATTACAAAAATCTTTCTGAACTTTTGAACGGTAGTTTACACATATACTTGGACTTTCCATTGACAAGTCCGTTGGTAGATGTTTTTTTAACTGACACTAGGCAGAATGCCAACTTCTGCTACTCAGCCCAGCAGCGCACTTATCACCAATGTCAATAGAGCGCAACAGTCACTGCCCACCTTTTCTGCAGCCTTGGTTCCGGAAGTATTTTTCCCATTCATTTTCTCCATAGGGACTTAAACCAACCAGCTCTGAGATGAATCAACATTACAAACACTGACTGAAAGCTAAAAATATGTGAAAACCAGAGACAAAGGCAGGACTGTGTATTCAACGTTTTTATAAGTGAATGAACTGCAGTCCCATGAAACACTGAAAGTGCTGTAATTGCGGAAAAAAACATTTTTTTTTTTTTTAAATCTATTATTTAAAAAAAATAAATATTATAATTTATTATTTTTTATTTATTATAAAACTAGTTAATTATCATTGATATTATACTTAATTTTAGGTTTATTCCAAAATATGAAAATATACCAATATATAAGTAGTTTGAGAGTGTAGTCGATTACATGATTCGCAGTGATTCATGGAAGCGGGCTGCCGCTGATAAGCCCTTTTGAAGTGGTTTTTATATGGTAGCATCAACATATTTTGGTCTTCAGTGGGAATTTGTCTTGAAGTTGATTAGCTTGACCAGTAGGGCTACACAATTCATTGTTTTAATTGTAGTTTTAGTATAACACTATAATAACATTTATATTTTTACTTTTTTTATAATTTAAAGAAGAAACCAATCCGATGTATAGTTGACATTTATCATTTAAGTCTGAAAATGTTGGTAGTCTTAGATCAGTAAATGTTGAGGAGCTTAAACAGCACAGTTTGAGGTACTGGCAGAAAATCAGATCCGCAGAAAGAAGCCCCACAGGTGTTCATGACTTTATTGTTACCCATCATCTGTGTTACATCAGCTGCGGTTACGTTAAAGGAACACTCCACTATTTCCAGACCCGGTTTTTGGCTGAATGGATTCGAAAACGGTAAAACTCAACTATTTAACTCTAGGGGAGTTGGAAAATGAGCCTATTTTCAAAAATAGTGGAGTGTTCCTTTAAGATCATTCATTCATTGTTTTCTCCTTTAAACTGATTCTCTGTGTATTTCATCATAATGCCATCAGTCCTCTTACAAAGGGATTGATATCAAGAGTCTGGCTGATTATATATTTACACGGAGTCTAGTTATCATACGTTATCACAGTTCTGTTATCATATAACCATTTAGCAAAATGTTACTGACTAGTAATTGACAAGTTGACATCATCAGTGTTCATAACACTCAATGAACATTTATTTGTAAGAAAGGTCTTGAAATAGCAGCATTAGTCCGTTTGATGTGTCTTTTATGAGTGGTTATAAAACCCACAACTGCTTTTTGTTTTACTGTAACAGCAGTTGAAAAAAACATTTTTAATATTGAGCAATAAAGCCAGGAATCAAGTGACTGCTAATAATAAACACTGTTGTCTTTTTCTGTGTTTTTGAGTCACTTTATTTTAAGAGTCGTTCCATTATATAACTAACCTTGGCATTCAATGTCTATGTGCATCCTTGAGCCAATAACAGTGAATTCCCTTTATCTATGCAGACAAAATTACATTTACAGTCAGCGCTCACAAGATCAAGAAGTGCAAGATGTGATTTCTGTCTCTCTGCAGGCATCAGGCCTCCCATAATGAATGGCCCCATGCACCCTCGTCCTCTGGTGGCGCTGCTGGATGGCCGGGACTGTACGGTGGAGATGCCCATCCTGAAGGACGTGGCCACCGTGGCCTTCTGTGATGCACAGTCCACCCAGGAGATCCACGAGAAGGTATCTAGCACTTAATGTCACTCGCTGTTTTGGCGCGGTAGCACTTTTCATTTTCGTTGTTGTGTTATTCTTGTTTTAAATTGCTTTGGATAAAGCATCGGCTAAATAAATTTAAATTTCACAGTTCAGAACGAAGCCAAGAATGTTCAAATGTAACTTTCTCCACCTTTGAAATGTCTTTTCCTTTCTTTTGGCTTAACCAAGATCGTGTGGGCAGAGAAAAACAACATTAACCAATAATATCTCAGCCTATTTTTTCACCAATACAATCCAGATGAATAAAACAAATTCCTGCTCATTAAAAGTTTCACTAAGGAATATGTCGCGTCACAGAAGTAAAATGCATTGTGAGTGCAGTTCATGTGTTTAAGATTTATTACGACTGTGTGGAGTGGTGTTTTTTCACCACTGGTTTGTACAGATTAATATATCATGTAATATATGTTAAAGTATGATTCTGCAATACAGCATAGAGCCCACTGGCTCGACGTGATGGAGCCTCTTTGGCTTTGTTACACGGAAAAAGAACTTACTATAACAGGCTAAAAAAGTATATTGCACAATGGGGTAATATTTATGAGGCTGTGAGGTTTTTTGCCAGAAATGAGTAGAATGATTCATTAGATGAATTCACTGGGTAGCGTGATGAAATCTCACAGCCATCTGATCCTTCCTACTGTACTGATTTATTTATTTCATTCTCAATCTCACTTGCTCGCAGCCACTGATCAATCATTTTCTTTAGCATTTGTTAAAGCTAGATGTGCGGAATCAGATCTGTCATGTTCTGATGTTTCGTTGTGAAAAAACTAATTTCTCTTTGTCAATCGTTAAGAATAAAGTGTGACTTGTTTCTCAGCAAATATCATGTAATATATGTTAAAGTATGATTCTGCAATACATCATAGATCCCACTGGCTCGACGTGATGGAGCCTCTTTGGCTTTGTTACACGGAAAAAGCACTTCATCTCACAGGCTAAAAAAGTATATTGCACAATGGGGTAATATTTATGAGGCTGTGAGGTTTTTTGCCAGAAATGAGTAGAATGATTCATTAGATGAATTCACTGGGTAGCGTGATGAAATCTCACAGCCATCTGATCCTTCCTACTGTACTGATTTATTTATTTCATTCTCAATCTCACTTGCTCGCAGCCACTGATCAATCATTTTCTTTAGCATTTGTTAAAGCTAGATGTGCGGAATCAGATCTGTCATGTTCTGATGTTTCGTTGTGAAAAAACTAATTTCTCTTTGTCAATCGTTAAGAATAAAGTGTGACTTGTTTCTCAGCAATGAACTTTATCTCTGACTCTAGTGTCTTATGGTCAAAAATAAAGCATAAACGAAAGACTTTTAGAATGCAATTTATAAAGACATTTATAATCTGTCTAATCTAATATATTCAGATAGAAATGTTCTTTTAATTTTAATAGTATTTCACAAAATTACAGTTTTTTTAGATAGAGAGAGAGAGAGCGATAGATAGATAGATAGATAGATAGAGAGATAGAGAGATGATAGATATATAGATAGATAGATAGATTTAATATTTTTCACACACACACACACATATATATGAAATATATTCAGATAGAAAAGCTGTTTTAATTGTACTAGTACTTCATAGTCATATATATATATATATATATATATATTTATTTGATGAAGTAAATTCAGCTTGGTGAGAATAAGGGACTTTCAAAAACATTTGCAAATTTGATCAACTCCAAACTTTTAAACAGTTGTGTATACTATAAATGTTTTGGTTATATTTAGAATATACTTCATGTGTATAATTATACTTTTGTTCATTGTTAATTCATGTTTGCCCCAGTGAAAAATAAATATACTTAAATGTATTTGATATACATTTATTTCATACTAAGTATACTTCAAATACATTTTCATATTTATGTACTTATTAAAATGCGCTGCAATTGTACTGTTAGTGTACTAAACTAGTATACTTAAAGTCTGCTAAATTGGAACAGCTAATTTTGTACTTAATGCATTTTAATTGTGCGGAAGTAATGCTGAAGTCCAATTATAGGCATAATATATTTGATTGTGCTAAAGTGGAACTATTGCAAGAATACTTCAGGTGCACTTTAAATATCTTGCATTTAAAGACCGATTATTATTCACAATCCTCATCAAAAGTGACATTAAACACATTTGAGGCTTATTAATAAGAAATATGCATTGTGCACAAGTAATACTCCAAATAAAGTTTAATTCAAAATTTTTATATCAGTAAGTCTCGAGTTATTGGTCAGTAAATTTGTTAATAGATTTGAACTATACTTAGTATGAAATAAATGTTTTTTAAATATATTACTTTTTTTTACTAGGGTGTTAATAAGACATTAGGTAATGTTAAGTTATACAACTTCGGATGTTGAAATGAACATTAACCTAGATTAATAAATGCTGTAAAATGTTGTTCATTGCTATTTCATGTTCGCTGTTGCATCAAGAAATGGTAATGTATAGAACCTCATTGTAAATTTATAAAAATAGACATTTCTATATACAAATTATATGTAATATAAAATGTAGTTAACGGTTTAATACTTTGTAATCAAGCATAGACAATTACAATTTCAGTTAGAAGAAATACATCCGGTGTTATTTGCTTGCAATATGCCAAATCTGAAGGATACAATAAAAGAAATAAAATGCTACTTTTGGCCAGTAGTGGGAAAAAGCACTATTGACCCATATAAGTGCATGTGGATCAAATACAACAGTATGGAAAAAGAGCAAGTGCACCGTTTGATAGTGTGTTCATACACAGAGGAAAGTTGATTTTCTGCTGTCAGTATTATCAAGAGTAACAGTTTTCTTTTTCACTCTACCCATGAACCTAAATGAAACTCATTTGCTCCATTCATTCAACTGGCTACACACGAAAGACCAGCCGTCGCAGGCCACCATAAATCATTCACTCTCAGTCTCAACCCGATTCGCTTAATTCCATATCATATAAACGTTAGCTCCCTCTCGATGCATTTGTGCTCCTTCAGAGCGTGGCTGGGGCCCGCACATTTTTTCTGCTGATTTGTCGATTGCTGTTGGCATGTTTTGTGTGGTTCTGGGTGGCTGCCAGGTTGATTCTCAAAGAACACTCCCCAGGCCTGCACAGACAGATGGCACTCCCTTTCTGCCCCTTCCCACAAACCTACAAAGAGCCTCCTTATTTGACTGCTTTAACCGGCCGCTGTTGAATGGACAGAAACTATACAGAGAAAAGAGCTTCTGATTAGATAGAAAACCAATCGTCTATCTGGGAGAGAAATTATTAGCGGATGATAAAGTGACGGGAAAACTGTCTACTAAAAATGGCTGTAAAAATCTCTTGAGTTTCATTCTCATAAACAACACTGATTGCTTAATGCGGTGATTTTTCTTGATGGGTGTCAAATCGAATGATGTTTTTCATCATCAACCCCAGTTATAATGTGACAAATCTGTTTATGTTGTGTGTTACTCCAGATCTTGATGGTTTATTAGATTATGTCAAGTGTTTTCAAGTAAACTGATTAATCATCATGAACCCTTTGTTAGTGAAGTTGCACAGTGAAGTTATTGTTTTTGGTCATCAGCAGAAAACTAAATATGTTGAGTCATATTAACAGCAAAGCATGTTGCAGGCTTTTAGTGTTTGTCATCATATTTCCTCTAAAGAGTTTTCCTCTACCTCAGGACTTTCTAATCAGATTAACAATGTAAAAACATGATCCTGGAGTGCATAATTCGCTCATGACAATAAAACACATCCCCACATTCTCATTGTCAGGGTTATTATTGTTTTTATTATCGTCATTTTAGCTAGTTGCCAAAGTAACATTTCTCAGTTAGCTTACATTTGAAGTAAAATAACTAAAACTAAAAAGTAAATATGAATAAATCTATATAGACATGTTAAAAAAAATGGCAAAAAGGACAACAAAATTAATATAAAAATATACAAATTATAAAAAATACAATTAATTAAATCATAAATTGTTTCTGAACTTTCCAATATGTGTGCAAATAAAAATGCAAACAATAATATAATATAATATAATAATATATTAATTAAATATAATTATGTCTGACTGTGATTCTGTAGGACTGGGAGTGAGCCCATATCAATGCAGCTAGTTTTTGAAATGAATTCTTTTGAAATCTTTTGTAATGATCTCAAGTCAACTGGATTAATGTCTACTCGTATGAAAGTGTAGTAGAACCTGGAATCCTGAAATTAATTTCATTGCAGCTTCTTGACCAGGGTGAAATCGGTCCAGTCTGTGATGCTATGCATATTAATACTATATTTTGAAATAACAATAATGAAATAACTCACACTGTGAGCATTTGAATATTTTAATAAATATATAATAGAGAAAAAACGAATTTTAAGGAGCATTGCACATGACATATATTTATATATGTTGTGGCCATGAATTAGGAATTCATTACCATCATGACTTATTAATTTGTTCCCTCATTTCAGTTAAATTGTTGCCCCATATTAAGAATCCATTCCCTTGTTTTAGTAAATTGTGGGCATATTGTACTACTTTGTTCTCTCATTTTAGTTAAATCAAAACCAGGGAATGGATTAGTACAACATGTTTATGATTTACTAAAACGGGGTAACAAATATCTATGTTGGGGGAACAAATTCTTAATTTTTATATTTTTGTCCTCGTGTCATGTGCGAGGCTCCAGAGATTTGTACTCCTTGTACTTTCACTCAGTTTGAGAGCTGTTCTACTTGTGACTGTCTTCTTTGCACAGACTGACTGTACTTTGTGTCCACTCTCTCAGGTATTAAATGAAGCAGTGGGTGCTCTCATGTACCACACCATCACCCTGATGAGGGAGGACCTGGAAAAGTTCAAAGCACTTCGTATAATTGTCTGCATTGGGAGCGGCTTTGATAATATCGACATCAAGTCTGCTGGAGACTTAGGTAATGGTTAAGAAGGTTTTCTTTTACATCCCACACATTGCACAACAGTGTGTGTGTGTGTGTGTGTGTGTGTTTGCTGTATGAAGAGTCTGACCGTAACCCATCCTCATCCGCAGGAATAGCAGTCTGCAACATGCCAGCAGCTTCCGTCGAGGAGTCCGCAGATTCCACCATGTGTCACATCCTAAACCTGTACCGACGCACCACCTGGCTGCACCAGGCTCTCCGGGAGGGCACGCGGGTCCAGAGCGCGGAACAGATCCGGGAGGTCGCGTCGGGGGCAGCCCGGATCAGAGGAGAGACGCTGGGGATCATTGGCCTAGGTGTGTTGTCTCGCATAGCCAGACGTTTGACTCTCGACATGAAGTCTGATCCACTTCGCTGTGTATTCTGGCCAAGAACCGCCCACTTAGACAGAAAGAGATCCTCTGAACGAGATATAAAGTAACCAGCTGCCGTTTGTTTTGTTTTTATGTGCTGTTTAGGGGTGAGTAAATTTAAATACATTGATTCAGACAGAAAAAACCCCCAAAACATTTGAAATTCTATTTATGGAGCCACCGGTGGCTATGAAGATAACAGAGAGGAAACTATTGGTAATGTGTGTAGACTATGTGATCTGCATTTCTGTAATCATTACAGAATTCATCGCTCAGCAATAAGGATTTTTTTTCTGCTGGTCTGTGGACTTCTGCAGCCACTAAAATATTTATTTATTTATTTATTTTAGAAGAATGAACTGTAATTTTTAGCAATTTTTTTTTCATTAAATGTTTATTTTCCTTACAAAATATTTTTTCTTCACAATGAAATTGTGATACAATTCACGATACAAATCGTTGCAAAGCAACTTTACAGCAAATTAAGTTTCTACAATATTTAGTGGTAGCTTATCAGTGGTGACTGTCAGTATTTATTAATTCACCATTTGTAAACTGATGTTTACTGTTCATTTTTTAGAAATATCAATAGCATTTGTATTAAAACTATATTCACTGAATGTAATTAAAAATCGAGAATCGAATCGAATCAAATCAAATCGGGAGCTTGCGAATCGAAATCGAATCGGGACATCTGAATCGATACCCAGCCCTTGTAAGGACTCATAGTGTAATATTGGGACCTTTTAAATAAATTTTTCCCCCCAGGCTGTAGGAAAAGTAACATAACTACACACATTTTAATGAAACCTGTGTTTTCTTTTTTTGTAGAATTGTCATTTTGTCATGACAGTGACAGGCATTGAACTAATGTGATACAAAAAAAGTCCTTTCATTCAAGAGATATGTCTGCTCTCAGGGCGTGTTGGACAGGCGGTGGCGCTGAGGGCCAAAGCATTCGGCTTCAACGTGATCTTCTACGACCCGTACCTGTCTGACGGGATGGAGCGAGCCCTGGGGCTGCAGAGAGTCAACACCCTGCAGGACCTGCTCTTCCACAGCGACTGCGTCACCTTACACTGCAGCCTCAACGAGCACAACCACCATCTCATCAACGACTTCACCATCAAACAGGTGCCGCCTGCAGCCACTCACAAGCAAAAGAGCATGCATGCGCTGGAGCCACAGCTGTGTATCATCATTACTGTGTGTTGATCGTAGATGCGTCAGGGCGCCTTCCTCGTGAACACGGCGCGTGGCGGTCTGGTGGATGAGAAGGCTCTGGCCCAGGCTCTGAAAGAGGGCAGAATACGGGGAGCAGCCCTGGACGTCCATGAGACGGAGCCCTTCAGGTGAATATCAGCAACATGTGATGTTTAAGAATCGTGTTGTTTTGACATTTGGATGGATTGCTTGCTCCAAACGGCGCGTGGCGGTCTGGTGGATGAGAAGGCTCTGGCCCAGGCTCTGAAAGAAGGCAGAATACGGGGAGCAGCCCTGGACGTCCATGAGACGGAGCCCTTCAGGTGAATATCAGCAACATGTGATGTTTAAGAATCGTGTTGTTTTGACATTTGGATGGATTGCTTGCTCCAAACCACATTTCTATTCCACACCCTGCCTTTTTTTCGCATTGTTATTTGGCTTCAAACCCTACAAAACATGAGTCTGTTTGCTACAAATATCTGCAAAGAATGCGAGTTGTTTCCCAAAGGCAGTTTCAAAGGAGACAAGCAGCAATAAGAAATGACGCCATAAATAGTGGTTCACTTTTGAAAATGAGGTTAAATTGCTCTCATTTCTCAATTGTGAAAGCCAGTGTTATTTTAGTATTGTAGTAA
Source organism: Sinocyclocheilus anshuiensis (assembly GCF_001515605.1). Lineage (NCBI taxonomy): Eukaryota > Metazoa > Chordata > Actinopteri > Cypriniformes > Cyprinidae > Sinocyclocheilus > Sinocyclocheilus anshuiensis. The sequence goes on from NW_015551052.1 coordinate 373,441, forward strand.
GTATATATATTTATTATTTTAGTATGTATATACTATTATAATTTTTTATTAATATTTTCTATATATTCAGTTTTCGTTGTCATTTCAGTTTAATTTTTAGTAATTTTTTGTGCTTTTGTCATTTTATTAGTGTTTTTTAAATATTACTATTTATCTTTAATTTGTTTTTAATTTCAGTTTTTGTTTTGTTTTATTTAATTTCAGTGCTTCAGCTTATTTTAGTGATAATTAGGGCTGTCAATCAATAACATTTTTTAATCTAATTAATCACATCCTTTTTCTGTGATTAATTGCGATTAATCGCACACTTCATGAATCTGTAATCAGTAATGAACTACAATTTGTAAATAATCTGCCCAGCTGTGTGTATGTAAATATATATATATATATATATATATATATATATATACAGG
>NW_015551052.1:374414-376586 GCF_001515605.1 Sinocyclocheilus anshuiensis
TATTTAAAAAATGTACAAATGCAATAAAAATATCGGTATCGGTACTCGGTATCGGCAAGTACCAAAAATAAAAGTATCGGTATCAGGCGAGTACTAGAAAAAGTGGTATCGGTGCATCCTGAGTTCAAATCAATACTTTGGAATTCTCAATACATGCTCCTGGTCTTATTGCATGTTATTAGAAAATTCTTATAATCTTTCTTCAATAAATGTCATAACTTGTAAAGCCTCTGAATACGTGCTAATTTACCGTTAGTTAATTTACCGATAAGGGTTCATTGCCCATTACGATATCTAGAGTGCAGAGTGGACAGTAGCCAGTATTAATTATATTTACTGTATATTAGGGGTGTAACGGTACACATATTTTCGGTATTGTTACTTTTGAAATGAAACAAAATCTCACCTTTCAAATTACGTCCATTTTTTTCAGGAAATTTAAACAATAAATTGACGCTCTTTCCTGTGGCGTGACAGATCGCTGTATTACGCCTCAAACGGCAGCGCAGAGCGCGATCATCCCTTCCTCTTTACTACTGGTTTTAACATGAAATAAACATGAATGAACATCTCATGCCGTATGTCACAATCAGTGTTTCAACCGCGGAAAGACGTCAAAACAAAATGTCACGTAGCATTTCATTGACCTCAGGCAAGTCATCAGTGTCCACAGCTTGTTAGTTTACTAGAGCAATTAAGTCTAGAGAAGAGCATTTTGAGAAATATTAGACTCTATTCTCATTATATTTTACTTTACCTGTTAGCAGTGTCTTAATTATTAATTTGTGTTTAAATAAATCTGTTATGAAACAAGTTATGACAGCCACTGTGTAATTGAATATATTTCAACAGCAAATAGAAATTTTATAATTTAGAATTTCATTTAAAAATTGCATTATGTGAAATTTATGTTTGTATACAATTTGAGTGTTGATTATTATATTTAAAAATAAATAGTAATTAAATTTAAGTTTGGGCTCTGTTGTTAATTGTACACTTACAGTAATGTAAAAGGGCTCCTATAGTTTAGAGCATAAGCTGAGGTAGATTTTTTTCCCTAGGAAAATTTAAATTATAATTGAATTTATTTCAAGAAAGAGCAATTTGTTCAGTAAACCACTGTTTAATAAAAAAAGCAATTTTATGTTTAGTTTTTTCCCCCTGCTGTACTGAAATCATACCGAACTGTGACGTCAAAACCGAGGTACGTACCGAACCGTCATGTTTGTTTACCGTTACACCCCTACTGTATATAATAAATAATAATAGAATAGAATAATTCAAGAAATTGAAAACAGAAATTGATATCTACTGACAAAGTCATTCATTTTTAAAACAGACACACAGGGCATTTAAAGGATTACCCTGTTTTTTGATATTTGATTCATTTATGATTACTGGATAAGAATTTTTGAAATAGTTTTGATTCAGACTGATGAATCATTGATGAATCATTCAGACCAATATGTGAATATGTTCGACTGATTCATTGAAAAGAACCAATTCAAGTGAACAATTTGCTCATGAATCAATATGATATATAACTATTATAGAGTCTAGAGTATAACTATAATGCATATTTATGATAGAAATGTTTGACATGTTCATTACTTTTACCTGGTTTTATAGAATTTTTTTTTTCCATGCCACGGTAAAGTCACTGTGACACACGGCTTATAAAAGACACACACACACACACACACTTTTTCACACAAAAACTTTTAGTGTTTAGTTATATGGTTCATTAGCTTAACTGTTGGGTGTTTACGGTTGGTGTGCAAGTTGCTGCATTAATATACACGTTCAGAAGTTTGCAGTAACATTCTTTAATATTTATGTGTTTGAAAGATGTCTCTGATGCTCACCAAGTCTGCAATTATTTAATCCAAAATACCGTAAAAACATTACAATTTAGAGATATTATGACACTTTTGAATAACTGTTGTCTTTAATGATATATTTTAAAGCTGCAGTCTGTAACTTTTTTTGGTTAAAAATGATCCGTGATACGAAATTTAGGGTTGGGTCGATAGACGATGCCATGGTCCATCGCCAATGGCTGACAGACATCACGATGTTAAGCTGACATCGTGATTCCTCCCCCACCACCCCCTCTCCCGCAATCCGCCGCATCCCAGTTCCGTGTTCGGAAAGGAAATGAAGTGTAGGCTA
>NW_015551052.1:376665-377493 GCF_001515605.1 Sinocyclocheilus anshuiensis
AAATTTTGATACATTTTTTCAGGATTCCTTGATTAAATATAAAAGTCAAAAGAACAGCATTTAAAAAAAAAAAAGGAAATATTTGTAACATTATAAACGTCTTTACGCATCAATTTAATGCATCCTTGCCAAGTACAAATATTGAGTTCTTAAAAAAAAAAATGTACTGACCCCAAAAGTTTTAAACCGAGATTGTAGAATATGATGCATCACATCATATGTGTGATATATTTAAACGTGGCTCATCCAATCAGATTGTAGTAACCCTCCATTTATAATCCACATTTTTGCAATGCATTCCTTGGATGGCTTTACTGTAGGGGCCATCGCTGTGCTGCCGTTAATATTCTTCCCCTTCCTCAGGTACCCCCCAAGCGTCGTGAGCCTGGCTTCAGGGGGTCTGCCTCCACCAGTGGAGGGCATCATGCCAAGCACCGTGCCCATCGCCCACAGCCTGTCCACCGCAGCCCACCCTCCACACGCCCCATCACCCGGCCAAACCGGCAAAGCCGAACCCGATAGAGAGCAGCACCCCAACGAACAGTTGTAGCCCCCTCTTCAAAGTACCACTATAGAACTCTCCTGGTCCTTCTTTACCCCAAAGAAGAGGAGCGCAAACAGGCTCCCGGGCTCAGAACCAGCCACTAAAAATAACCACAACTCCGAAGTAGCCAACTCTTCGACTGAAGGTGGTGGACTGCGCTCTTTGAAGTTTCTAGTGGGAAAAAAAACAACAAAAAAGAGAAAATCTTGTGGATTTCAAACTTCTCCCTGATGCAAAATCCTGCTGTTTTAGATTGTAGTCTGTCCAAGTGCAGTGGGCGATCT
>NW_015551053.1:0-3130 GCF_001515605.1 Sinocyclocheilus anshuiensis
TTCTATATTTATGCTACCAATGGGTGCTATCTTTGAGAAATATGGCGTGTCCTTCCACCTATATACAGATGATACTCAGCTGTATTTTCCCTTGCAGCATAAAAGTAAAGAATTCTTAGGCCTCTGTTTGATTGTCTAAATGAATTACAAATATGGTTAAAGCAGAATCTTCTAGTGTTAAACGAGAACAAAACAGAAATCATTTTGTTTGGTTTAAAGTCACATGAAGACTGTGCCCTTCACTTTGGTCATCTCTCTTCCTACTTTACACCCTGTGCTAAAAATCTTGGTGTTCTTTTTGATTGCAACCTGGGTTTTGAGAAACAAATTAGTGCAGTGGTCAAATCAAGTTTCTTCCACTTACGGCGTTTATCAAAAATCAAATCTTTACTCTCTGTTAAACAGATTGAACAGATTATTCACTTGTTTGTTATATGTCGTTTAGATTACTGTAATTCACTATACTATGGTATAAGTCAGTCCTCTATAATGCGTTTACAGATGGTCCAAAATGCTGCTGCAAGGTTGCTGACAGGCAGACGGAGGTTCGATCACATCTCGCCCATTCTTATTTCACTAAACTGGTTACCAGTCAAATTTAGAATTATTTTTAAAATTTTAACCTTTGTTTGTAAATCTCTGCATAATCAAGCCCCATCATATCTCTCTGAGGCAATCTCTACTTATAAGATCCAGTAATCTTGGTCTCCTCTCTGTTCCTAGATCGAGGCCTGTTGCTGGTCCTAGTCTGGAACAAATTACCAGCTTCTATTAGAGCTGCGCCCTCTTTGCCAGTATTTAAATACCTGCTTAAAAAACATCTTTTGTCAATAGCCATGTCAATTGTACTGTTATATTGTATTTTGATGTTTTGTGGTTTCTTATTTGTTTTATTTTAGCTGTATTGTACAGCACTTTGGATCAACCGGTAGTTGTGTGAAAGTGCTTTATAAAGAAGGAAAGAAAGATAATAGTAACAATTCTAAACTACAAAAGACTAGAAATATCCATTAAAAGCGGTTTCTTATGTTTTATTTTAGCTGTATTGTACAGCACTTTGGATAAACTGGTAGTTGTGTGAAAGTGCTTTATAAATAAATGAAAGAAAGATAGAAAGAATTAAGAACATTTTGGCACATCCAACTGTTAATTTCATCAATGCATTGGCAGAGGGTGTCAATGGGGTTGTAGTCATTTGGCTATAAGGCTAGGTAAATCTGGGTATCATCAGCATAGCTGTGATAGAACCAAATTGCCTTTCTCATTATTTGACTTAGTGGGAGCAAATACAGGCTAAACAAGAGCGGTGCAAGAATTGAGCCTTGTGGGACTCCGCATGTCATCGACGTCCACTTAGACTTATGCTCTCCAATACTCACATAATAACCTCTCTCTTCTAAGTATGACCTGAACCATTTGAGTACCATCCCAGAAAGCCTGACCCAGTTTACAGGTATACAGGAATAACTTATCCCACAAGACTTAAAGGGATAGTTCACCCAAAAGTGAAAATTCTGTCATTAATTACCTAAGACCTTAGTTCATCTTCGGAACACAAATTGAGATATTTTTGATGAAATCTGAGAGAAATCAGAGATACATTCGTATAAACCCAGACTCCCAATTCAATATTTAAGCTTTTCTTCTAATAGAAAAAAGGGTGCATGGCCCTTTAAATGATAATGAGTTACTGCTCACCCAGTCCCTCTCTTCCATTCTTGCATTAAAGTCACCATTCTTATTCATGCGGTTATAACTGCTCAAAAACGATTTAAAATGCATTCATAAAAGATTCATTAGTCATTAAACAAACACCTTTATAAACCCTCTACAAAGGCAACCTTAATGTAGTGTAGTGGATGCAACAAAGCGACTGCTGCAAATCATTTGAACTTTGTGTCAGTAAAATGTAAAATGAATCGTGCAAACAAAATGCATTTAGGTAGATCAGCGGGCGCATTCCCTTCAAAAACAAAAGTAATCCACCTCAGCGGCTCAGATGTCAGGAGCAGGGGCATACATTTATTCTAACAGTTGGGGGGGACAATAAACATCAAATTTCTCAAAAGCGATTTTTAAAGGGGACACAATTAATACAGCTAAAATTGTAATTGTAAGGTTATGTATACACAGAGGAAAGCCTTACTACTATTAGTGCAGCAGGGAGACCATGCCAAATTAGACAACGTCAAGCTGTTGTGGTCGTGCCGAGACAGCGCTCGTGTCCGCTGAATCCGTCACAGTGTTGCCAAGTCTGCGGTTTTCTCGTGGAATTGGGCTACTTTATCACTGTTGCCGCGCGTCTTTTCATGTCCGCGGGTTGAAGCGACCCCAATAACGTGTATTTTAGCCCCCGGAACGTGGTTAGTTTGGGCTAGTTTTGGGTAGCAATTGGGAGGGTTTTGTTGTAAAAAACCTGGCAACCCTTTTCAAGCAGGTAACGTTATTATTGCTAACATAGCGACTCATCGAAAAATAAATTGGCATCATCTGTATTAAAGAGAAAATAATCACTTCATCCGATGTTTAAGTGAATAAAATAGTCTTGACAGCCTTGGAGTTCCACAACTATTGACTTTGTTCTCTCTCACCGGACTCATGTGTGTGTAGGTGATGTAAAAGAGGAAAGCAGGCATTTGGACCAAAGCACTATTAGGGCAAGGGAGGGGAGACTCAAAATGTTTCTAAACTTAAAACGCATTTTTGACCCGTTTGTGTTGTTTTACTACTTACACAATTATTTAAAGTATAAAACATTGTTATTTACAATACACAGACTGGTTTTTAAGGTTTTTAATAGGGGAGACAACCCTAATGTGTCAACCCAAACCCTAAGATGGGGGTATCCTGTCCCCCCCGACCCCCCCAGGATTTCCGCCTATGGTCAGGAGTAAATGACGACTACTATGTTCATTATTACATCCAACAACAAAACACTTCAATCACCTAGGAGACATTCTCGAAACAATGGCGGACTGTTTACAGCTCACTCAGGGCAGGTCTATGCTGAAACGCCAGTGTCCGTCAACATACATGGGAGGGGCCTGGGCAAAGCTACGTCACTTTGCCAAGAATCTGTAAATAGCTTTGTAAGGAATTTAACTCATTAATTCTTATAAGGGAATTAATC
>NW_015551054.1:0-15256 GCF_001515605.1 Sinocyclocheilus anshuiensis
TTAACCTGTGATATTACAAATATTCAAATTGGTAAAATATACTGATGTTAACGTCTCGCTGGACGACCGTTGATAAAATGTAAACTATCAATTTTGGAATCAGTTCAATCAGGTTGATTTTGAATCTTAAGATTCGATTCCCCCCTCTGAAAACCTGAGCTAAAATAAAAGATTTAATTTTCCCTTCTTACATATTGGTGGAGAATGCGGGCAGATTTGGCAAAAAAAAAAAAATTCATAACACCAAGACATTATTGTGAATCTTTTCTATTTTTATCCGGAAGAATAGATTAGATACAGAGAAACAGAGTTTGTTGTGTTACTGTATACTATTGTGGCTACTGGCATAACAATGTAACCTGCAATGAAAGAAGCACAGGCATGATATTGCGTCTTTTTTTTTTAATGGTGAATTGCAGTTCATCCTGAACTGGTGTTGATAAATGTACTCTTTATATTAATAAGCAATTAAATTGATATTGTCACTGTTTTTAAGTTGCATTGTCTGGAGATTTTTAAATTTTTTCAGTGTCCAATTTCTGTTTGATTTATTATGAAGGGGCAAATTATAATCTATATAAAATGAAAACATTTACATATATGTAGATTTAATGCATTTACATACAGTTTGAGTAAACGGGAATATATTCTGTGAAAACATGTCTAAGGTTATTTACTTATATGCGAAGTACAGTAAAAAGGAGCATTAATTGAATATTTGAATGTTTTAAAATATATTTACATTTATAGAAATCCCTCTGAAAACCTGAGTTAAAATAAAAGAGTTCATTTTGCCTTTTTCCTTACATAGTATTCTTTCAGTGGTTAACTAACTGATTAAGACAGTCTCTGGCTGCCACCTACTGGCATAACAATGTAACCTGCAATGAAAGAAGCACAGGCATGATATTGCGTCTTTTTTTTTTAATGGTGAATTGCAGTTCATCCTGAACTGGTGTTGATAAATGTACTCTTTATATTAATAAGCAATTAAATTGATATTGTCACTGTTTTTAAGTTGCATTGTCTGGAGATTTTTAAATTTTTTCATTGTCCAATTTCCGTTTGATTTATTACGAAGGGGCAAATTATAATCTATATAAAATGAAAACATTTACATATATGTAGATTTAATTTATTTACACACAATTTGAGTAAATGGGAATATATTCTGTGAAAACACGTTTAAGTTTATTTACTTATATGCGATGTACAGTAAAAAGGAGCATTAATTGAATATTTGAATGTTTTAAAATATATTTACATTTATAGAAATCAAATATATTTACATATACATAAATGTAATATGTTAACAAATATTAGAAATTAATATATGGACATATATTGCAAATTAATATATTTACATAGTCTGATATCTAAATATATTTACATATAAAGGAAATAAATATATGTAAATATTTCCGATAAAAATGTATTTACATATAAAGGAAATAAATATATGTGAAAAATATTAAAAAGCGGCCAAAATCAAATATTTAAATATATTTTTAAAATATATTTCAAAATATATTTACATATATTGTATAAATATATTTTCTTCTATTTAAATTTAAGATATTTAAATATATGAAAATGTATTTATTATTAATATATTTCAATCTATGTGACTTCTATGAGCTGGTCTCTATTAGACTTTCTATTGCCTTAGTAAAACTTTTGCTAACTTGCATGGTAGCTCTCATGAGTCATTGATGTTAACAAGACAAATTAACTATATTTGGCTTTTGTCTTTTGGATAATTAGCTGTAAATTCGAGGCACAGGTAGCTTAGTCTTTTGTTCATCACCACTCGCCTCCGAGTCCACACCAAGACAAACACAACTGGAAAGGGAGGAGGGAGGGCTTCACTTCTGCAGCTCTCTGTTTGTCTGTGACTGTGATGTGCAGCCGATCAATGTGTGCTGTGCTGCAGAGACATGGCGGGAGAACGTAATCGGAACTCGACAGAGTCTCGTTTCCCCACCTGACCTGATATTTAGGTTTTTTATTTGTTTGACAGGGAAAGCTGTGCGCAAACAGAAACACACACGCACATATACATATATTAATTTATCAAAAAATAAATAAATAAATAAAATAATCCCCAGAAAAAAGGGCACTTTCTCTCGAGGAAGAAAAAGAGCAGGTACTCAAGCCCCCTTTAATGTCTATATGTGTGCACGTGCCTGGTACACACTACTGGCGGAACCCTTGGAATGTGCTGAACTGTAACAACCTAAGCACTTGATCACTTAGAATCCGCTATGGAGTTGGTTTATTTTTTACATTTTTCCCCTTACAAATTTGTTTGGTGCAGCATTCTATGTGTATATAGATATGCTTGGGCTGTTATAAAAAAAATCATTTATATATTATAGAGTTGTTTGGGGTGGGGATAAATTCAACGCGATCTGCGATGACATCATAGTCGTGTTTCATTGTGGTCTATAGAGCAGCCTGAAGTGTGGATATGAAGCAGACTCGCTCCCTGGGTCAAAATTGAGGGGTCAAGGGAATGTACATGCAAACTTTCCTCATCCACTTGATGAAGTGGAACGCACTTCAAAAATGGCGGCGGGGATTATCCTGAGGGTAAGTGCTTAGAGACGTTCACGAGTGCGTGTCTAAAAGTGAACTGGAACGCAGCCTCTAACGGCTAATATTGCCCACAACACATTGTGCGGTGGACAATGATTCGATTAGAACTACAAATGCATGAAAAGTGTTAAAAAACTACAAACATGGCAGATATGCGAGACTGAGGCAGGTTGAGAAAGGGGTTTGAGTGATAATCAATATCTAACCTGTTGAAAAAATATTTATTTAATGTTATCCGCATTTTATTTAATCTGCAGCAACACTGTGAACTTTATAATGATATGCTTGGTCATTAACTTTTAAATGCATCATTATGCAAACATATGAGCAGAGTTCTCTACATGATAGACCCGCGACTGGCAGATCAACGTGCCACTTAATTTCTTTCCAATACGATAGGAAATGAAATTAAACGAAATATGGATAATGTTAACTTTGACAAGATGATTGACAGTGTAGTTTAAATGGTGACAGGATGTACGTAACTAAGCAACAGAGCGTCCATTAAAGACGCAGTTATGATGAAGTAGTATGTCCCAAAGCTTGAAATGAGTGCATACTTTGAGTACATAGTATAAGTAGAAGAATTTGGACCGGGTGTGCCTCACACGTCCTGAAAAGTGAAGCTGCAGGCTCTTTGATCGCCCCCTGGTGGCTGGCTGCAGTACAGGTCATAAACCCCGCCCTCTCCATGTAAACGAATGGGACTTGAGTCAAAATAAACAATTTATTACGCTTCCAATACAATTTTCTGAAAGATTTTGGTTTTGGTCATTTAAAGCATGGTCCACATTAAATCAAAATTGACTTTATTTACTTTACTAACGCACATTGCTAGTCTTGATGTGAACAATTAATCTGTGCAAGTTAATAAAAAAAATTGTTTGTCTTGGTAATCTTTATTCAAAATCTGAAAATTTACTTCCGCTCTGCAATGGCATTCCTTCTCTAATGACGACAGTTTGACGGCTTGGGCAGAATATCCTTAAACACACCCCTCCAACCGTTAGTTTGCTATGAGTGAGAGACAGAATCCAAACGAATCTCTACTGCACAGACTTGGGCTCCAAATGACGTCATTTACTCAAGATGGCAGCTGCCATACTGAGATGCTTTGGCTTCACTTTTCTATAGTGGAAGGAATAGGAGACGCGTCGTTCATCTTTTTTTGCACACTCTATGATTTGGACGCAGCACCATGGGAATTTCACTTTTCCAGTTGCCACGATGTAATTTTGGTCACCAGACCAAACAGTTACGTAACAGTTACATCTTTTTGTTAGCTGGGACATGTTTATTTACACGTTAAGCATTTTTCTCTTATAAAAAGAAAACGCTTAATGCACCGAGAAAGTGTTATTAAAAGACCACATTCTGTGCACACTTTACTAATAAAGCATGCTATGTCCAGGAAAACAGATGAGCGCAGAATATGAACTTTGAATGTAACTGTCTGTTCAATGCATAAGCCATGTTAAGCATTTTGTTTTTATGGTTTTCTAAAGGGAGGAAAACGCTTAACGTGTAATTAAACGCATTGTGTTCACATTCTGGGCTCATCTGCATGACTTTATCATCGACTTTATCTGATTCTCCTCCGTGGCCACGGAAAAATTTGTATTCACAATGACAACAATTATACTTTAATATGTGAAAAAAATCAAATTATAATGCAAAGCGGTCAAATGGCTTCTCTTCCCTGCAAACGATACAATGAAGAATGTGAATATTTAACTTCAAGGCAAAAACAAAACAAAAGATAAACAGGTATCCATATTAATTTATGCATTTCCCAGAATATGTGGCAGCGCCCCAGCATGCAATGCGGCGTGACATACCTTCACATTCTCTATAATTTCACAAAGCTAGTCCGAACATTCTGTTTTTGCATCAAATTGGGTTATTAAATCTAATTATGTATATGAAATTATATAACTAAATTATATTAAATTATATAAATTATATGTATATGAATTATATAACTAAAATTAAATAACTGTAATTATAGATTTAGGTTAAATAAAGATGTCAGTCTTTATTTTTCTTCTTTTTAGGGCAGCAGTAGCTCTAGCAGCAAATCAACCATCCACATCAAAAGCTGGATAAATCATGATTAAAAAAAAAAGATATTTAAAAATAGCACATTTTCAAGCTGTAACAACAGTACTGTGACACCGTGATATTTTTGCTTAAGGTTATCATACCATCAAAATCTCATATAGGCCCATGCCTATAGCAGTAACATTATGAAATATTACAATTGAAAATAACTGTTTTCTGTTTTAATATATTTTAAAATGTTTTTTTTTCCTATGATGTTTAAGTTGAAGTTTCAGCAGCCATTACTCCAGTCCTTAGTTTCATACAATCCAACATAAATTATTCAAATATGCTGATTTGGTGCTCAAGAAACATTTTTTTATCATTAGCAGCCTTAGAAACAGTTGTGCTGCTTCATAATTTTGTTGAAGCCATGATACATTTTTTTTCAGGAACCTCTGAATAGAGCTTTTAAAAGAGCAGCATTTATTTGAAATAGAATGTTTGTGCACCAATGAAAAAATGTCACTTTTTGTCAATTTAATGCATCCTTGCTGAAAAAAAAAACTTACTGACCCCAAACTATTGAACAGAAGAATATTTTTATAAAACAGAACAATGGCCAATTATAACTACATAAGAGCATTAAGTAGACTGTAAATCAATCAATCTCCTAAGGGGCACCAGTAGATCTGTGCCTGATGTTTGATCTTCTGCTTTAGATGCTATGGCCTGGCTGATTTTTTTTTTTTTCTCCAGCATCCAAGTAAGAAAGAAAACAACAATTAAAAATGTAACTAATATTTAAAAAAAAAAACCTAAACACAACTAGAATTGGTCCAAGTGCAAAGCTTACACTTGTGTTCCCTTTCAGTCGGTCACTCTAGACGTCACGTCGGTAACCGACTAATTGGGATCTCGCTTAGAGAGACCAATCCACTTCGAATGTAAACTAAAGTAGCCAATGCACATTGGCATGCGTTGATTGCATCCAGCTGCAGCTGATCACAGCGTGAGCAATAAAAGGCAACCGGTGCAACGCATACCAGCTTTTTCCTTCGGAGCCGAGCGATCACATCGTTTTGCTCCTGACTACTCTACTGAGAGAAGAAGACTGAACGAGTTTTACGGCAGTACGGCACTTCAGCGGTGGTGGTTTCCTGTGTCGAGTGGGTTGCACATATCAGGCTGCATAATCCATTTGCCAAAAAAAAAAAAAACATGGTTACTGTATTTTACTATAATAAAAGCATGGTTAATTTTTGTAAGGGAAAAACATGACTCGTGTTCAGTATTAGGATTTGTCTATAAAGATATTGTGGTGATGTACTAATTTTGACATGTAGGCAATTTAGAAAGTATAGTTTTGTTAAATCTTGAGTATTAAAGTCATGTGAGAGATAGATATCAGGGCAAAATAAAGAGACTGAAAAGAAAAATATAAGTGAAGGTGAAGTTCAGGAGAGAACTTTTAATTATTTTGCATGTCCCCAACCTAAAGATTTAACAAAAAATAGGGGTGTCCATGTTTCAGAATTTGTTGTGGGTGTACGAGAGTGAGATTTCCCGGCCTGATATTTTTTTCCCAGTCCGCCCCTCGTGGAAATTAATAGCGCACACGTGCGGTTTCATTTACTACACATGAAAAGCCTACTGAAGCTCGCTGTGTTTTCAGCCTCTGCCGCCTCAATATATGAGTACATGAACACATAAACATAATCTCTAGAACTGCTCTGAGTCACTTCATGAGCATTTTACTTATTTTGAGAAAACTATCATCATATCATATACAAAGAGACACCAATGTTTCAAAAAGACACCAATGTTTCAGGAGTACACAGTACACAGTATAGGACACATGTTTATTAGATAACCGTATTTGAGTTGATGTATATGCTTTTATTTACTTTTATTACTTTTACTTTTATTTACTTTCATTAACAATTTTTTTCCAAACCATTGTTAGATGCAGTGTTTCCTGTAGTTATGCAAATATTTGGTTTCAAAAACAGTATAAGTAAACTATTTCTTATGATTTTAAATCTGCATTGAACTTCAGATCAATCTCAAAGTAAAAGGCGGTACTAAAGTCTGATTTTGTGGTGGATGTGTTCAAATTTGATCATCTTAATTCAAGTGAGGAAGGATTTTGGGAAGAATCTGGGAAGAAAAGCAACGGCGCTCCCATATAAAGAATTTGTCCAGCGGTTCGGGCTCCGTTCAGGATTGCATTCCAGTCTCGATAACGCAGCATCTTGAAGATGAATGTACGAGGTGTTGATTTCGAACGTTCACCGCTATAAATACGGTGGGCTCTTTCTATATTCCATTACTTTGCCAGCAAGAGAGGGAATCCATTTAGGAAGATGATTCTGTATAAATCCCAGAGGGTCATCGCCTTCTACCCCCTCTTTCAGCCCCACTAAATTAATATTGGACTGGCAGCTTTTATCTTCGATTCTCGCCAACTTTTCCTGAAGGGAGTCCACTGCTAGCTTAACCTCCACGGTGTTTTTTTTTGCGTGACGAAGAGCTGATAGCATGTTGTCAAAATTATTTCTTATCAGACGAACATCCTCTTCCAGAACTCCAAGTCTATCCGCAATCGGGGCGAATTCTTCTTTAAACAGTTCCCTGTCGAAGCTAAGGTGCATCTTTAGCTCGTCGGCAACAATGGCGTGAAGTTCCCCCTCGGGAACATAATTAGGGTCTTTAACTTGCTTTTTCTCCGGCGAAGCCAGTGTCAATTGACGTTTTGCCATTTTCATTTGTAGCTCTATTAGAAAAACAGTCAAAAACTAACCAAATGTTAATAGTTTTACTGAGAAAAAAAACTGATTAAGGATATCGAGTCAGGGAGCAATCGAACTACACCGCCATTGCTATCGGTGGGTCACGTGATCTCCTCACGTTGCATCTTTTTAAAGACGCTGTTGCGTCTGGCAAACTCGACGTTGCGTCTTTGTAAAGACGACGTTGCATCTTGCTACAGACAATGCATCACCCGTGCATTTCTGGATGTGGTCGTTACCTGGTGTCGGATGAAGGTCACGATCGCTCACGTGTCTGGGCATTAAGCACGCTGAGGTGGCGTTCGTGGATGAGTCATGCTCTTATTGCGGGAAGATGACTATCTCGGAGTTGTGGGCCAAGCTCCGTTACCTCAAAAGGGGCAGAGCTCCGTTGCCTCTGCCTTGATCTAGTTCTCGTCATGGCGGCAGTCAGGTGGGGGCTACTTCAGGCAGTAGCACGGGCGGTCTTTCGGCTGCGCTGCTGCCCTATAGGATTGTAGCAATGCCTGAATCGGATCTGGAAATGACGGCTATGCTTTCCCAGGCCACCGTGAGGGTAGGGCTCGAGTGGAAATCACCACCGTGTCCCGAGCCCTCAAGGTTGGACGATTGGTTCTTCGGGGTGGCCCCCGCTGGTTCTCAGCGACCCAGAAACTGACCTGCTAGCTCCTCCTCCCTCACCACTCTCAACGGTGGTGCAGCTAGGGGGTATACTGGGGTCCCCCTGGTGAAACAGTCGGTTGCAATGCAGTTGTGTCTTGATACTGCCTCCACCCAGCAGGGCAAACCGTGCCTCCCCTCCCGGGTCTGTAGGTACTCGTCTGGTCTGTCCGGCAATGCTTATATGGCCTGTGGAGAAGCTGCCTCCGCCTTACACGCTACGGCATTACTACAGGTTCTTCAGGCTAAAGCACTGAGGGCAGGCCCAGTTCTACGGGGGTGCTAGAGGGTGCTAAGCACCCTCAAACGAAATCAAAAGCACCCTCAGTTAAAGACAAAAATCTGGTCTAAAGTCAATGGCGCAGTAGTTTTTTTATTTAAAGAGCGTATTAGTATAGGCGGGTCAGCAGAGCGTGTACACTCTGCTTATTACACACACAGCAGCACACAAACATGCCAAATATTAAAAATTAAAGGATTGCAATGTAAACGATTATTATTGTGTAGGCTACATTAATATAAAAATGCCTACATGTCATAATGGATTAACAATGGATTGCATTGCATGTAGTGATGGGCTCGTTCGAAACACTGCTTCACGAAGCTTCGAAACATTAGCAAATCTTTTCTTTTGAATCAGTGTTTCGGAGTGCGTATCAAACCAGCCAGGTCACGTGATTTTAGCAAACGAAGCACGAAGTCACACTGTTTCGAAACGTTTCGAAACTCCAATGGTTCACCACTAGGGGGTGTTGATCTCAAAGTGAACCCATGAACCAATTCTGGTTGCCCAGTTAATCATGTGACATGAAATCCCACGAAATTTTACTATAAAAAAATATAGAATTTAGGGCCAGATGTTGTGGGTTAAACAAAGGATAACTTCCCTTTAACACAGATGGCTATATACAATGGCTATATACAACATTTTCACCAGCAGGTGTCGCCAGCATGTGCTGTTTCAAGTGCTTCAAAATATCGAATCATTTTTCGAAGCAATTGGTTCAATTGATTCAATGCTTCAAAAAGCTTAGTTTCTCCCATCACTAATTGCATGTATCAGAATTAGGCTACCTATTTGCTCGCGCACGAGCAGCTCCGTTTCATCTCTGGAGCCCCGTTCTGTCATTGCACTTGCAAATTCCGCCGTGTAAATAGCAAATCCACCATGGCACGAGCGCAACTGGCTCTTAAAGGGAATGGGAGATGAGACTCCGATTGGTTTATTGCACGTCATGGCCAAAACACACCCATTACTCATTAAGAGAACAGGGACAACCCTTTTAGACCATGAGCCGGGCGCACCGGCCATTTTTCCCGTTGTTAAACTAGCAAAAGTGGATTTGGACACGCCTTAAGTGCAACTGCGCCGTGCGATTTAAACCATGTGCTTAGATTGTTAAAACAGGGCCCAAAGTGTAGACGCGATGTAAATAAGAGATTCCTTGTGCAGCGTAGAGAACTTTATTGGGTAACACTTTACATTAAGGTTCCCTTTATAAAGGGTTTATAAAGGTGTTAATAAATGACTAATAACTCACTTACAAATGCATTATAAATCATTGATAAGCAGTTATAAATGCATGAGTAAAAGGGTGATTTTAATGCAATACCTGCCAAATAGTGAGTCATTTTTAACTCACATGTTATAAATGCTCAACAAATATATTTATTAATACTTATTTCACTCAAAACCAGATTCCTGATTTTATTCATGATGCAGCAAAAATTTACTATTTTAGCAAGACTGAAGGGTGTTGTATTTATGGTTTTCTCATTTATATCTCATGACTCGTGTCACTTTTCTTACAATGTTTCTTACCAGAATCTACTCATACTTACCCATGATTCTCCGCAAAAGTTCATGATGCCTATCCAAAGCAATGATTAGAAACTGATATATTTTGTTTATCAAGATGAAATTATCATCTTGATTTTTATTTTGGAAAAATCATAAAAGCACAACCATAACTTGATGAGATATTAATATTGAACATTTTAATTCCAATATTACCTGTGAATCTTAATGTAATGAACCATTAATTCATGATTTATAAACATTAGTAACCTGCGAAAGTGTACCTTAATGTAACGTGAACATCTGTGAACCAGTTATTAATGATCTATAACGTTGGTAACCTGTGAAAGTGAACCTTATGGTGAACACCTGTGAACCATTTATTAATGAGTTACAAACATTAGTAATATGTGAAAGCGAACCTTAATGTAAAGTGAACACTTGTGAACCATTTATTAATGAGTTAAAAACATTAGTAACATGAGAAAGCGAACCTTAATGTAAACTGAACACCTGTGAACCATTTATTAATGAGTTACAAACGTTAATAACCTGTGAAAGCGAACCTTAATGTAAAGTGAACACCTGTGAACCATTTATTAATGAGTATTAAACATTTGTAACCAGTCAAAGTGAACTTTAATGTAAAGTGGACACAATAATCATTGATTTATTGATTGATTAGTATTGCACACAAAGAAAAAGTTAGAATTTTCTGGTGAAATAAATTTTATTGTTGTTGCACTACATCAGCAAACAACTTTCAACTTGAAACAAAAAGATTAATCTTTTCTTTTACAGCACACTGGAACATGTAGGGATTCCTATCCATATAGACACTGATATGCCCCTATCAGCCATCATACCTCATGATGTCTTGTGACCACCAATGAATGGAACTATTATATCCAACAGGAAACGGACGAGTAATTTAATCACACCCTCAGGCTTGCAAAACAACGGACCTAAAGAACAGTGATAATGTGATTCAATCAAACTCAGCAAACCACCGCGTGACGTGTATGGACCTCAGGAAATTCTTCCCCTCTTCCTTTCTCTATTAAGAGAGGAAACGCAGACATTGCATGGACCAAGTTTAAAAGACAATCATTTAAAATCATTTAAAGTATCGGAGCAATATACTCCCAAATAATAGGCTTATGTTTGATGTGTTTATTGTAACCTATGAAGTTTAATCGATGTTTTATAACCCTTATTTATCCGCGAACTAGGAGGAACGGGAGACACTTGGAGACGAGGAGACACTGGGAGGAACACAGGAGGTAAGTAATACAGGAAGTATTCAAATGGAAGTAATAGCAAAGTCACTGAGTCCTCTACGTGTATACGAGACCGGACAATGAGGGTGTCTACGGCCCGCTCCTGAGGGCCGAAACCCCCGATGTCGTGGTGGTCTACCTCTGCCCCGAGGTGCCGGCTGATCGGGATGGGCAGCATGGAACTCAGTCATTAAGGCGGGGTCCAATATATCGGTCCTAGGTACCCATGAGCGTTCCTCGGGTCCATATCCTTCCCAGTCTACGAGGTATTCCAGCTGACCACCACGGCGCCGGGACTGCAGAATTTCCTTCACTTGGTAGACTGACCCCTCATCCAGGATCAAGGGAAGAGGGGGTTCCTCCGTCTGGCCAGGCTCTGTGGGGAGAGAGACAGGGTCATGGTGAGGTTTGAGTAGTGATACGTGGAACGTGGGACTTGTTCCAGGATGGTAAAAGGGCCAACAAATCTGGGACTCAGCTTTTTACAGGGCAGCCGCAGTCTGATGTCCCGAGTTGACAGCCATATCTTCTGACCTGGTTGATAGGTAGGTGTTTCAGTTCTTCGAAGGTCCGCGGCCGTCTTCTGCCTGCGCACTGCCCGTTGGAGATGGTGGTGAGCAGCGTCCCAGACCCTCTCGCTTTCCCGGAACCAGTAGTCAACCGCCGGAACATCAGAAGGCTCCCCGGACCAGGGGAACAGTGGAGGCTGGAACCCGAGCACGCACTGGAAGGGAGTGAGACCAGTAGAAGGCTGTCGCAGGGAATTCTGGGCGTACTCGGCCCAGCCCAGGAACTGGTTCCAGGAATCCTGGTGGCCATGGCAGAAGGTTCGCAGGAATCGCCCCACCTCCTGAATCTTCCTCTCCGTTTGACCATTCGATTGTGGGTGGTATCCAGACGAGAGGCTTACGGTCACACCTAGGAGTTTGAAGAAGGCATTCCATCCTTTGGAGATAAACTAAGGTCCCCGGTCGGAGACGATGTCTTCGGGAATTACATAATATCGGAAGACCTGTTTGAAGAGAAGCTCAGCCGTTTCTAGTGCAGTGGGAAGACCTCTGAGGGGCAGAAGGCGACATGATTTTGAGAAATGGTCAACACGCCCCACCTCTTGAATCTTCCTCTCTGTTTGACCATTCGACTCTGGATGATATCCGGACGAGAGGCTTACGGTCAGACCTAGGAGTTTGAAAAAGGCATTCCATACCTTTGAAATAAACTGAGGTCCCCGGTCTGAGACGATGTCTTCGGGAATGCCATAATAGCGGAAGACCTTGTTAAAGAGAAGCTCAGCTGTTTCCAGTGCAGTGGGGAGACCTCTGAGGGGCAGGAGGCGACATGACTTTGAGAAATGATCAACTATTACCAGGATGCATGTTTTACCTTCAGAGGGTGGCAGGTCCGTGACAAAGTCTACTCCTAGGTGTGACCAGGGGCGATTTGGCACTGGTAGAGGAAGGAGTTTGCCAGATGGTAAGTGGCGCGGGCTTTTGGACATGGCACAGTCTGGACATCCTTGCACGAACCTTCTCACGTCCCTTGCCATATTGGGCCACCAGAAGCGATCTCGTAGCAGCGAGAGGGTGTTGTTGGCCCCTGGATGGCCAGTGCCTCGGGAGGAGTGAGCAGAGTGAATCAGGGGGCTGCGTTGTGTTCATGGTACGTACTGGCATCCTGGAGGACAGCCCAGCAGATTGTTGGAAGCCGTGTTTGAGGCCACTGAAGGGGAATTCCATTCAATGGGACTGGAGTAGATGAGGAAGTCATCTATGTATACAATGACGAATCGATGGAGAAACTCCCGGAGCAACTCATGCATGAAGTCCTGGAATATGGAGGGGGCGTTGGCAAGTCCATAGGGCATGACCAGATACTCATAGTGGCCAGTAGGGGTCACAAAGGCAGTCTTCCATTCATCCCCCTCACGTATCCGGATGAGGTTGTAGGCACTGCGGAGGTCCAACTTGGTGAAGATGGTGGCCCCACGGAGATGTTCAAGGGCATTTGGGACGAGGGGAAGAGGATATCGGAACTTGACGGTGATATTGTTTAACGCTCGGTAATCTATACAGGGCCTCAAGCCTCCGTCCTTCTTGGCCACAAAGAAGAAGCTTGATGCAGCAGGGTAGTTAGATGGACAGATGTAACATTGACCCAGAGCCTCCTTGATGTAGTCCTCCATGGCCTTCTGCTCAGGAAGCGACAGTGAATAGATTTTTCCCCGAGGCACTGGCTCACCCGGAATGAGATCTATGGCGCAGTCCCATGGCCGATGTGGTGGTAAGCGGGAGGCTTGTTTAGGGCAAAACACATCTTTCCAGGACAGAATGGGATTGTGTTTTACCAACCACGGGCGCCCTAAGATGATGTCAGGAGTAGACCCCTCCAGAACCAGAAGATGAAAGTTCTCAGAGTGAAGTAGGCCCAGACGAAGAGTGATGGGTCCCACGCGATAGCGGACATGTCTACGGCATAGTGGTGTTCCAGTTATCGACTGGACTTGGTAAACGGTTTCAGTGGCGGTAGCTTGCAACTTGAGCTGGCGGCAGAGGTCCCGGGAGATGGAGTTTCCATGCTGACCCGGAGTCGATAAGGGCCGATACTGAAATAGAAACATCTGAGGCAGTAAGCATTACACAGGTAGTGAGGGGCTCCATCTTAATGATATCAGGCCAGCGATCTCTCATTCCATCCACTTGCTGCAGCGAGAGTTCTGAACTTCAGCGAGTATTCGGCAATTGACATGGTACCCTGTTGTAAATGATAGAGTTGCTCTCCCACAGCGGCATCTCCGTCTGTCCTTCCAAACACCTCGCGAAAATGCACCAGGAAGTTCTGCAGATCTTGAATGACGGGGCTGGCCTGAGCCCAGATCGTTTCCACCCATTGCAATGCAGGTCCTGTTAGCAGGGAGATAATAAAGGCAGTTTTTGAGGTGTCAGTGGGATATGAGTGCGGTTGCATTTCAAATGTGAGATTACACTGGAGGAAAAATCCGTTGCACTCCTCCGCCGAACCAGAGTAGGGCGCCGGTTGGGCCATGGGACTGGCGATGATGGTAGGCGAAGAAGTGCTGGTTGTGATGGAGGAGGTGATGGGTGGTGATGGTGGCGGTGCCGATGGATTGCGTAGCACTCGTCGTAGTGAGTCTACGAGCTCCTGGACTGGATCGGGGTGACTCATCTGTGCCGTCGGTGTTGGTCCGGTCTTCTGTAACGGAAGAGGTCTGACGCAACAGGTTAGTATATCAATCAAATTTATTTGGTCACAGAGAGTACGGGTGTAGGATCCAGGTGATGACACGGTGAGTGTATAGTTCGTAGAACAGTTTAAAGGATATGATGAGTGGAATGATCAGAGTCCTTTCCTTTACAGGAGCTGGAATGCACACGGAAGAGCACACACCTCAGCGATCCAGGAACTAGGAGGAACAGGAGACACTTGGAAATGAGGAGACACTAGGGATTGGTGACAGGTGCAGGTGCTCAGAACTCAGGTGAGAGGGATCGTTGTGATTGGGTGGTGGCGGAGCCTGGCCGATCTGGTACAAGGGCTCTGAATTTTTTTATTGCATTTGTAAGTAATTAGTTGTGGTATGGATTAATTTAATTATAATTGCTCTTATGATTGTCATAACATCAGGAGGTAGTAACAACTTAGGGATTTGAAATTGTCAAGTTAATGTCATAATTAATTACAGGTTTGAAATTTTAATTTCACTTCATAAATTAATTTCAGTTCCTGCTTCCACATAGTAACAATACTTATTGATGAAGTTGAATTGTAATTGCTATTATAATTTAATGACAACAGCATCAAAATTTTACTCATTAACTATCAATATTGCTCTGAAATCTTTAATGGCATTTGACAGGGCAACACTGATGAATTGAATTATAGGTGCTATTATAATTTAAGGACAACAACATTAAAAGTTTAAAGTTTAATCATCACCTCTAATTTGAAATTGTAATTTCTTTTGCAATTAAGTTCTGCTTTTACCTGTTAGTTTATAAGAGCACTGGCCCATCCAGCTAGTAAAATCCGAAAAGAAAATTAGGGTTTTCATCAATACTTAGGTCAGTTCG
>NW_015551054.1:16082-17480 GCF_001515605.1 Sinocyclocheilus anshuiensis
CACAATCATAGTTGGGTTTTAATCACGTTTATTTAAGGTTCTCCCTTGCTTAAAAGCTGTTGTTGTCTTTGTTTTAAAATTGAATCCCGGTCCTCAGCCCCATTACTTTAATGCTACGTTGTGATTAAGTCAGCTATAACTGCTCTTATAATTTTAGGGACATCAGTAGATATTATTAATTTGCTATACTTAAGGATTTGAAATCGTTAATTTAACTTCGTAATTAACTACAGATTTGAAATTTTAATTTCATTTCACAAATTAATTACAGTTCCGGCTTCCACATAGCAACAATATCTACTGATTAATTTAATTATAAATTGCTCTCATTATCTAATGACAACAACATTAGAATTTTTTATCATTAACTATCAATAGTGCTCTGAAATTTTTAATTGCATTTGTAAGTAATTAGGGTGGTATGGATTAATTTAATTATAATTGCTCTTATGATTGTCATAACATCAGGAGGTAGTAACAACTTAGGGATTTGAAATTGTTAAGTTAATGTCATAATTAATTACAGGTTTGAAATTTTAATTTCACTTCGTAAATTAATTTCAGTTCCTGCTTCCACATAGTAACAATACTTATTGATGAAGTTGAATTGTAATTGCTATTATAATTTAATGACAACAGCGTCAAAATTTTACTCACTAACTATCAATATTGCTCTGAAATCTTAATTTTAGTAAGTAGTTAAATAGGGTTGGGTTTCCCTATTCAATGATAGTTAGTTAGTTAATTTAATTACAATTGCTCTTATCCATTGTTAATAATGACATCAGTAAATATTGTTAATTTACTATAATTAATTACAGATTTGGAATTTACATTTCATTTCAAAATTTAATTTCAGTTCCTGCTTCCACATGGCAACAATATTTACTGATGAATTGAATTATAGGTGTTATTATAATTTAAGGACAACAACATTAAAGTTTTAATCTTTAACTATCACTTCTAATTTGAAATTTTAATTTCTTCTGCAATTAAGTTCTGCTTTTACCTGTTAGTTTATAAGACCACTGGCCCATCCAGTTAGTAAAATCCGAAAAGAAAATTAGGGTTTTCCTCAATACTTAGGTCAGTTAGTCTCCTGTTACTAACAGAGCAAAACCCCCTAGGTGTATCAATTTAACAGCGCCACCACCCTGTCATTTTTCCTAACATTTGGGAGCAAAACTTCTCTCTCCTTCTCCTTCTCTCTCTCAGCTGGTTTCTTCTGAGTTGACTACTGTGGCTGTTTGCTGGGATTTTGCCTGTGAAAATCATAAAGCAGAGATTTTTAGCAATTAAACAGGTATTTGTGAAACTTGAGAACGTTGGTTCAAAATTGTCTTCCATTTACCTTCCACTCTCTTGCGAAACCCTACCCAGCTAAGAGGACTGATAGGC
>NW_015551054.1:17490-18487 GCF_001515605.1 Sinocyclocheilus anshuiensis
ATTTTCATAAATTTGCCCGTTTGGTTTAAGCCTGTTGTTAGTGGCAAAACCTCAAAAGGAAAATTAGGGTTTCCTCAGTACTTAGGTTAAGTTACTTTTATCCTGCTAACACAGCAAAACTAACCCCCTAGGTGTATCAATTTAACAGCGCCACCACCCTGTCATTTTTCCTAACATTTGGGAGCAAAACTTCTCTCTCCTTCTCCTTCTCTCTCTCAGCTGTTTTCTTCTGAGTTGACTACTGCGGTTGTTTGCTGGGATTTTGCCTGTGAAAATCATAAAGCGGAGATTTTTAGCAATTGAACAGGTATTTGTGAAACTTGAGAACGTCGTTTCAAAATTGTCTTCCATTTACCTTCCACTCTCTTGTGAAACCCTTCCCAGCTAAGAGGACTGATAGGCGTCCGCCAAAATTTGAACACGCATCTAGGAACGATCTAATTGGTGGACGGTGGCAATCTTAACAGCTAAAAAACCCAATACTGTCATTTTTATTGTTTTTCCAATTTTAATATTTTAATAACATTAAATTTTAAATTTTAATAACAATCACAGTCCTGGTATTAAGAAATCCCCATTCTTAACCAAAAGGGAAAAGAGAAGAGAACTTAATTATACTCATTCTGCTACCAGAGAAGGGTATTTTGTTGTTTTATCTTTCACTTTCATCTTACCATTAACTTTCTTACTTTATAAAAAAAAAACCCTTTCTCTTACAGGAAAATTGGAAGCAGCCAATTACTATTCTGTTCCTTGCTTTGTTTGTTATTTTTCTTTTCTCCCTCTGTTCTCTAGCTGTGCTACCTGTGTGTGCTTACTAATTTTCCCACAGAGACCACAAATTAGAAGCACGCCCACCAGAGGATCACAGTCGCCGAGAACTACACTCACCTGTCCATTACACACTGACTGTTTGTACTACCTGTGTGCGCTTACTAATTTTCCCACAGATACTACAAATTAGAAGCACGCCCACCAGAGGATCACAGTCACCGAG
>NW_015551055.1:0-580 GCF_001515605.1 Sinocyclocheilus anshuiensis
TATATATATATATATATATATATATATATATATATATACAAAACATAAGGGTAAAGAATGAATGAAAAGAGGCCTATATACATGGAAAAGAAACAGCTTATTGTCTGAGGGATGACCCAAGCTAAAATGATCTATAGACATTACTATACAAAACATCTTTATGTCTGAAGAATTGTAAATGCTCTTTTCATTATGAATGATTAGATTATTTGAACCTACTGCAGTTTAGCTTTCATTATAACTCCACAAATAGAAAAAAGAATAAGCTTCAAGAAGAGTTAAGAACAGGACAAAGCTATGCATAATGTAGCGTCTGGACCAATCAAAAACACAATTTTTCATTTGATTTAACAAATCAGTTATGTTGGTACATAGGCAATATATTAGTGTCCTGAGAATCTTTAGAATCTTTAGTTCAAGTTCCATATGCAAATTACCATGCTTCCACACAAAGAGTCATCAACTCCCCAGTATCCCCAGTATTCCACTTGGGATTTCCTTCTTTCTCATTGGACAAGACCCTTTTGAGAGGCGTGAATCTTCCGAGACCTTAAAAAGGCCTCACACCAGGGACCCGCCC
>NW_015551055.1:7382-19882 GCF_001515605.1 Sinocyclocheilus anshuiensis
CCTATATGTAATCCTACCATGTTTAGTATCTATGAATTCGTCTTCTGATGACTGGTTCTTTTTCATCAACCAGCTTCAGCAAAGATCAACTTGAACCGTTGGACTGTATCAAGCCTTTCTTTCAGACAGACGAGACGTGCAAGTATTCAAACTTAGTCTTATTAATTGATACATTAGGTATCATTTGCACCTTTTTACAAAGGTGTGTTGAACTAAGAATCTGATGTTTCCTTCAGGTGTAAGTCTGCTGAATATGCAAATGGTTCCATAACTTCATTCCTTATTTCCTCTTTACTGCTTAAGCTTTAACCCTTTCCTATACCAACCGTATGTGTGTGTGTGTGTGTGTGTGTGTGTGTGTGTGTACGTTAGAACAGTTTAAGTGTTTATGTGTATGTTAGACCAGTTTAAGTGTTTATGTAGTATGTTTAGACTAGTTTAAGTGTTTATGTAGTTAATAAAGTCTTACTTGTATCACACTTGACGTTGTTCATTGTTTGCTCATAACTGGAGTCACTTAATCATGCAGATTTATGCTACAAGCTCTTTGTATAATTGTACAGTAAGAAAGTTATTTCCCTTAACCAGTAAATTAACGTTTTTAGAATTGACAGACAGTTGACCCTGAGAGGTCAAGTAAATATCTACAGCGGATCTAAATATTTATAATTAATTATAACTAGTTATGATTAATTATTCATATTTCCCTTATGAGCTGATTCGCTACAATAAGGTACAAATCACAAATCAAAAAATGGTACCTTTAAACATGTCACAACAGGTTTGTCATCATTAATGCCAAAAGGCATTGGTTCTCGCATGTCATGTGACTGATCACAATGAGACAAGTTTGAATATGCAACTGCTATAATAATGCTATCAGTCAAATTAATCTTTATTACTTTGTGTTTTCACACAAATAATAATAATCACAACCATAACCATAATTGTACTAAACAAAGAACTTACTGTTAATCGGAACTTATTGCAGACTGGGGTGTCTAACATCCCATCTTTTTTAATCCAAAAAAACTCCCACACTGGCAAGCTAACTTTTTTAGAAAACGTTAAGAGTGCCTCGCTTTGGCCTGTCATCTCCTCCAACATGATTTTCTGCAGCAGTAGTAGCAACTGCGCACGCTGGCTGCATCCGAACTCGCATACTTCTCTAGTATATAGTAGGCAAAAAAAAGTATATAAATAGAGCAGTATGTCCGAAATCACAGTATTTTATAAAGCAGTAGACAAAAAGCTGGATACCCGAATGACCTACCACTTCCGGTGAGATTCTGGACTGCACATCTGATGGACACTTTTCTGTCCCATGAGGCCACAGAAAAGGATTTGTGAATAGTTGTGAAGTGAAGCAACTGTCAGTGGTACATCACATGACAAAGACAATATAATACATCTGGGTCATATTCATAATAAAAACATTCATACTACATAGGACATACTTTTTTACACTTTTGGAGTGTCAAACATATTGACTGGTGCTGGATTATTTACAATATTATCATTTGTGTAATATTAACATATCAATATTTCAACAAAACTATCATCAAAACTGTTGTATTGTTACATCCATATTTATAACTTACATTTAATTCACAGCAGTAAGATTCTGTTGCATGACTCGCACAGAAGACTTGGAATATAGCCCACAAGTCCTATGGACCACTTTTACTGTATACTTTTTATGGTGCTACTGTGTCATTTTTTGGAGCATGCCAGCCCTGATTTCCATACACTTACACTGTATGAAAAAGAGTGGCTTCAGTTAAACTTGTGTTCGACTGAAGAAAGGCATGCAGTGTTGGGTAAACTATTTCTTCTGTAAAGTGATTTCAAATACAACAATCTGAGGTGGATTTTTTTTCCCCAAAACGGTTTTATTTTCTGGTGAGAGAAATGGGAAATGAGAGATGTTTTATACACTTTGTTTGTATATACTTAGTCACTTTTTTACTGACTCACTCATCTGAATGTCAGACTGATCCTTGCCTTGATTACTCCATGAGCTTCTCAGTATTTCTGTGGTATCGGCATCTGCATCTCTACTGTCAAACTAATATTTTATTTTACTATAAATGTAACTTAAGAAGTATCATCAGCAGCAGTGTTCATCAGCACAAAGCCACCTCATCATCACTGCTGAATCTTTCTTCTGATTTCACATAACCTTCACTCAAAAATATCTGTTACACGGTTTACAAGGTGTCCGTGCTGTTCGTGAATGTCCTCTATAGGCCGTATTTGGAGTGGGTTTCCCTGAAGGTCCATCAACGATAATGTTTTATTCAGCCTGAAAAGCCGAGGGAATAGTTAAGCTAGCTGCCTATTTTACAGCAAGAATCAATGAGCATTACTGAGGGCTGCCGTCCTTCCCACCTTTCTCTTTCTGGCATAGCAATGAACAGAAATGATCTTACTCTTATGTGACACTGGACCACAAAACCAGTCATAAGGCTCAATTTTTTTTTAAATTGAGATTTATATATCATCTGAAAGCTGAATAAATAAGCTTTCCATTGATGCATGGTTTGTTAGGATAGGACAATATTTGGCCGATATACAACTATTTGAAAATCTGGAATCTGAGGGTGCAAAAAAATCTAAATATTGAGAAAAGCGCCTTTAAAGTTGTCCGAATGAAGTTCTTAGCAATGCATATTACTAATCAAAAATTAAGTTTTGATATATTTACGGTAGGAAATTTACAAAATATCTTCATGGAACATGATCTTTACTTAATATCCTAGTGATTTTTGGCATAAAAGAAAAATCGATAATTTTGACCCATACAATGTTTTTTTGGCTATTGCTAAAAATATACCCAAGCGACTTAAGACTGGTTTTGTGGTCCAGGGTCACATATGTGCACAAGGATTTTCCCCACACATTGGGCAAACGCACACACACACACACACACATGCACGCACACAGAAATCCTAGCCCTGCGTGTTTGTGTGTGGGAGAACAGGGGAATCAAGGAAACTATCTGGTGGAGGGTAAAATCCACCTGAAACACAAATACATAGGCTACAAAGACCACATCTGTCTGCTTTCCATTCATGTTCTTCTGACGAAAGTAGTTGTTCTAGCACAGACATTCACACCAAAACGGTCAAATTGATACAGATATTTGTGTGTTCATCTAAAGAAAGTGAAATCAAATAACCGTTATGCCAACACAGAAAGACAATAATTCTTCACCTGCACACATATTCACACACATCCTGTGACATACAACCCATCATTTTCCGTCATATCTTATCTGCGAAGAACAATTAAAATGTGTTTGCTGCACCAGCAGGATCAAGCCGGCTTCACCGCCTGTAACCTTCCTACTATGGTACAATACAGACCCCTGCTGGATGGAGAACTGTACAACAATCAGGTTTTGTTCTAACAATCAAACGTATCAACCTGCTTACTCGGGTTGTCTTAGTATAGGCGCTATAGCTGTATTTATATTTTAAATGATAACCTCACATTTTACACCGGTGTGCAAGTCTTTGAGGGTCAGACATGGAAACACACCTCATAATATTAGCGTTCTTTCCCCAAATTTGCATTTGTTCACTAATATCCACATATTATCTAAATTAAACATGAGCTCCCTACTGCTTTCCGAGGCTGGTGCACGCTCTCCTTCCGCCGTTTTCCGACTCCTTTATTAACATGGAGTTCAACTAAATGGACAGAATGATTCTCAACCTCCTCCTTTTCCCCTCTATTTAAGAAAATCTCTTTCCTCTCTCTTTGCCCTTAGGTTTTATCGCTCTCCCCTACTCTTCTCTTCTCTTCTCTTCTCTTTTCTTCTCTCTCTCTCTCTGCCCGCAGGTCCCTTCAGTAGATTAAGTTCAGTGTGGCTGTGAGACAGAGCGTTGCTGATTCAGCCATATTCTTCCAAATGACCCAAATCCTTTTGCACACTGGAAGAACCTCATTCGCTAGCAGATGACTCTCTCGCTTGCTCAACCTCTTTCACCTTATGTTATTCCTCTTCTTTTCTTCTGCTGCTCTTCTGATCTTAGTACTTTAAAGCAGTATACATTTCTCACTCTCTCCTGCTTCACTGTCAGTACTTCTCCCCACACAGCAAACATTAATAATAACAGACATTCAATGGACTTCTTGCATAATTGTAACAGAAATTTCTAGAGAAGCTCATCACTCAGGACATACAGGGATCATATGTGTAAAACAAAAGAAATTGAGTACAAATTATGATATGCATCATCGATTGCTTTACATTATGACACACTTTCTGTAAATTGGACAATGTTGGAATATTGTTGTAGCAATAAATCCTATTTTCTGGTTTAGACCACTGGTCTATAATAGAGATTTATGTAGATCAGTGGTATGGACCCTTTTTGCAGACTGCAATGATGCATTCCTTCACAAATTGTATATACATATACATACATACATACATACATACACACACACACACACACACACACACACACACATATATATATATATATATATATATATAAAATACTTTTTTGACAAGTTGTGGAAACACTATAAATATCTTCTGCTGTTAAGAGAAAATGGGAACGCAAAAAAATATATATTTGCTATGGTACACTTTGGTTCAAATATTTGAGGTCAGTAAAACTTTAATACTTTTAATGCTTTTATTACGCTAAAATGCATAGAATTGATTAAAAGTTACAAATTTTGTAACATTTAGTATGTTACAAAAGATTTCCATTTCAAATAAATTCTGTTCTTTTGAAATTTCGATTATCAAATAATCCTGAATCCTTTTACCATTTTTACTGCCTTTTTGATCAAATACATGCTACCTTGGTGACCATAAAGTGAATTTAAAAAACAAAAATAAAAAAATCTCAACAATCACAAACTTTTAATGGTAGTGTACATCTATCTAAATTTACGCTCCAAACCCATTGTTTGGGATTTGTCAAATGAACCTATAGATTCCCAATATGTATTGCTTGCTGGCATGACTACTATAATGATTGATGATGACATTCAGATCATTCTCTGATACTCCAAATCAGGGCTGTGTGATTGTGGTTGATCTTTTATTTTGTTTTTGAAGTATTCAGCCATAACACTGTTTCCTTTTGCTTCTATGAGTGATGTTCCCGGCCAAATTGGACTTCATTAAACCAACACAAACAGCTGAAATCCACTACTGTTATTCCCCTGCTGTGCTCGGGAGAGCTGCTCTTAACTTCCATTCAGCCATATTGGAATTGCCAACCCCATCGCTGGCACCATGGGGTAGACCAAAACCCATGAACAATCCCGGCCTCATAAGCGTCAAAGATCATTGGTTTATGACAAACTACTTGCATGCAGACTCTGAGCAAACCACGGGTAGCCAAACAAAAGAACATCCCGCGTTTGGCCCCTCTGCTCATTGGCCTCCAAATTTGTATTGACTACTTGTGAATGTAAGCAGGATGTCGAGAGCTTTGGGTCATGGAGTGTAAACATGGATGAGCCCACCCTGACTTCAAGACATTTTTAAAAGTTCACTTTTCTCAATAATCCATTCTATCCACTAAGTAATGATTGTTTTCATTGTCTGCTCGAAAGCTTATTGTGTTTGCTTTTAGGGAGTTGCCTTTGAATATGTGGATATTCGTATTAAAGGAAGAGTTCAAAAATGAAAATGTTGTCATTATTTACTCACCCTTTTCTCTCTTCTGTGAAAGACAAAAGGAGAATTTTGAACAATGTAGCCTACTATTGCAGTGCATGGAGGCTGTAGTTTTCAAACTCCAAAAAGGATAAAAAAGTGATAAAGGATAATTGTGGTTTATATGACTTGTCCTGTTTTCAAAATCCACTGAAGCTATATAATGGCTTTGTGTGAGTAAAGGACTGAAATTTAAGTCTTTATGAACTGATTAACTTCCTCTCCAATTAACTTTTGCATCAAAAACTACTGTGACTGGCTCATTGAGTGAGTGAGTGAGTTGAACTTGTGAATTATTCAAAACTGTTCTATGAGCCTGATCAAAGAGTTCGCTAGCTATGTTTCCACCACCCTGTTTTTATGCGCATTTTGACGTATCGCATCAGAAACGAATGACGGAAACTACAAATTTTGGGGGGAAAAAATTTTCCCTTAATTTGAAAAAAGTTTTTACGCTCGCTTGAGGCGGTTTTTGACTTGTGCGAAAAAGGGATAATGCGAATAATTGGAGATGGAAACCATTTGCCAAATAAATTCCTCCATGCGCATCAAAAAAGTTATGTGACTGTGTTATGGGACAGCGTAACCTGACTAACCAGCAGCCGATCTTGTTGCACAGCATCTGAAATGTTATTGTCATTCTTAAATGGCCAATCAAAGTCTGTCATAAAAGTATTTCTGTATAATTGTCTCCCAGAACTATCTTACACGCCTGCTTTCCCAAACAGCAGCATCCACCTCCGAAAGCAATGACCGCATTTACTGTGTTTCGTCTGCTCACTAAAATAATTTGTTATATGAAAATTATTATGTTCAGTGGCTTCTCCTACTTTTCTTAGTGATATTTAGTGCCAGTTTATCAGGAAGTAAAGATTTTGTTCTCGTTTACTTGTTGGATGGAAATGGTGATTATTCGCAAATGTTTTATGTGATATTCCAATTTTGCGCATAAGTTAAATATGCAACTTTGGATGGAAACCCAGCTACTGAAAAGAATAGATTCACAAGAATGATTTTACCAAATGGACATTGCTACTGCAGTGAATGTCAAGATTTGCATTGTATAGATGGCCTATACATGATAAAAAAGAGTGAGCATTACATTATTCAAATATCTTTTGTGTTCCATAGAAGAAATACTGTCATACGGGTTCGGAACAACACACTCTAAAAATGCTGGGTTGTTTCAACCCAACATTGGGTCAAATATGGACTAACCCAACCGTTGGGTGAAATTTTTAACCCAAACGTTGGTTTAGTCCATATTTGACCCAAAGTTGGGTTGAAACAGCCCAGCATTTTTTAGAGTGCATGGAGGTGAGCAATTGATGACAGAATTGTAATTTTAGGGTGAGCCATATCTTTTTACGATTTTTAAATCAAGCTGCTTCAGTTCTTTTCCCTGTTCTCTTGCTGTCAAAGAAGTTTGATTCCTTTGGAGATTTTTCCCCTGCTTGTTCATTCAAAAAATACAAATAAAATATTTTCATAGACATTGCTTTCCCCCATTCAAATATTACCCCTCATCCTTCGCAGCTAATAATAATAATAAATAATACAAATAATAATAATAGATAATAAAAAAACTCACCTCACAGACAATGGTTCTCACATACTCAATCCCTTTTTCTCTGTTCTAATATCTTTTCATGGTTAGGATAAAAGGAAGATAGAGTGAGAGGTAGGAGAGGGAAGTAAAGAAAAGAGAGCACCAAAGTAGAAGAGAGAGAAAGTGAGTATAGATGACAGCAAATTACGACAGGTAAAAAAAAAAAAAGTGTGAGTGAGGGAGCAAGCAAGTGAGCAAAAAAGAGGAAATGATGAGAGCTGCACTGGAATCAATAAAAAAAAAAACATGGAAGTATAGCCCAAATCTTTTTGATCAGTTCAGCACAGAGAGATGAGAATGATCTAGAAGAAGAGACAGAGAGGAGACAGAACAAGCCATAAAAACAAGTGAGTCAAAGAAAGCAGGGAGGCAGCACCGTGACTGTCTACCTTGAGGGAAAGTTACGATACTGTGCTTTTCAACTGCCAGAGATGGGATTGGAGAGATGGGTGGTTTTAAGAAAAAATAAGATCCATATATCAGGCTTTACAGATACGGGTCCTTCTGCATTTGTGATACCGGCGGAAGACAGCTGCAGAGGCTTAGCTAGAGGTGGCTGATAGTAAATCTAACATCCCACCATAATCAAAAGGGAGAGAAATTAAAGCACAGCTTTTCCCAGGCCCCTGGGGTGTTTCCCTTCTCTCCTAGCTGGCTCTTGCTTTATATTTGGCTGAGATATGTGTGGGCTTTGGCTTATTTTGCTCTCTATTTTGGGGGGAAAGAAGGATTAAGAGGTTTGTTGTGAGTATGGAGAAGAGAGGAGACGAGAGGAGAGGAAAGGAGAGAAGAGGAGCTTCTGCAGCCCATTCAATTCAATGGCAAAATGGATGAGAGTAGATCACTGCATTGATACTCTTCAGACCATCTGTTGGTCAAGATAAAGGAGGAATTATATCCAATATGTTTGCAGATGCAAAATCCATGTATAAACCAGTGTTGGAGAAGCTGTTCTGAAATTGTAGCTTGCCAAGCTACAAGCTACTCATAATTTAAAATACATAAATGGACATCAGGCTATGTTTTTAAAAGAACAAAGGCAAAAAGAAAAGCTAAAGCTACTTAAACGGCCAATATCTTTAAAAACAGTTGAATTCAATTAGGCTATATAATAAAAAATTAATTTACATAATTGAGTCAAAAATATAGCACA
The DNA here is from genome assembly GCF_001515605.1 of Sinocyclocheilus anshuiensis. Lineage (NCBI taxonomy): Eukaryota > Metazoa > Chordata > Actinopteri > Cypriniformes > Cyprinidae > Sinocyclocheilus > Sinocyclocheilus anshuiensis. Next base: position 15,834 of record NW_015551055.1, read on the forward strand.
CCGCATTTGGTAAACATGGAAGCATCACAAGCTGTCATCTAAGATCATTGCTTAGATGTAAAAGCCTAAATTAAATCTGTTCATCATATGGATTCATTTTATGACACCTTTTTTTATCTTTTATTTTTTGGGTACCTGGACTAACAATGGAGAGACAGAAATGTCTCAGGTTTCATTTAATAATAAAAAAATCTTGTTTTGAAGATTAACCAAGGTCTTATTGGTTTGGAACAACATGAGGGTGAGTAAAGTATGACAATTTTCATTTATTGCTGAACTATCCCTTTAACTAAACATTTCACTACAAAAAAAGACTACAAATTCCATTTTAGGTCTCAAGTATTGTATAAACTGATAATATTGCATATCGATGCCAATGGGGGTTTGGTCAGTCCAGCATTGGATAAACGGGAGAGGAAAGAAAAGTTTCTGCAGAGTAATTCACTATCAAATTGATCTGAGATGTTCCTTCACTCTCACTCTGCTGGCTGGGTAGAAACAGATCTCATGTAATTAAGATTATACAAGCAAATTGCAGAAGGAAGGTGTAATCAGCTGGAGTGACAATTGTAAAAACGTTATTACGTTACAGTTGCACTCACAGGAATTACATAATTACATATTTTACTCCTGCAAAATATGGCAGTAATAACTGTGACAAAACTTTGAAATATTTACAAGGAATTCGGTATACCCTTGATAAAATGAGGACTATGAAAAATTACATCCTTGATGGCCAAATAAATTATATTTATATAATTATATCAATATATTATTGATTTTGTTTGTAGATTTTTTAGAGCACTGTCATAAAGTACTTTTGAAGTTTGCTGTATTTTTTTCTCCCACAAGTAAAAACAAAAACACCCATACAGACTACACCAATAATAAAAACCTCAGTCACAACATAAAGTGTCCTCTGGGTGATGGACACCAGGTGGACAACTGAGATATATAAATGCAGAGTAACTAATACAGTGATGAATGCTGATTTTTATGGGAGACAGGTAAAATAAATTAAAAGAGAGAGATTACAATATATGGGATGAAAAAATGTGTAAAGCACTCATTTTATTAAAAGTAACAATGCCCACCAGTGTTTCAGATGGAGCCTTTTTTTCAGTGAAATCCAGTGTGTGAATGTGAGAAGGATCAGAAGACACATGCAGTGCCTCCACATCACTGTGATAACCCTGTCAATGGCATAATGTCCACCTATCATGTTTGGTCCACAAATCAGTCTGAATGGGTCAGAGTGGTGGAAATGAATGGACTGATTGCAAATTAAACAATTCAATCAGACATTACCAGAGGATTTATTGACCAGTGGATCATAAAGGTTGGCTATTATTTATTATACATATGTGTAAACATAAAAATTAACATGGAACATATATACATTTACATTGGGCCCAGAGAAGAACTCGTCACACACACACCACTTAAAATATGTGTAATCCAATTGTGTTGCAATAAAGAAATGTCAAACATCCTGGATACTGATGATGCATTATCCTGTTTTTGGCTGTCTTGTAAAGTTTTTTTGAGCAAACAAAAATCCATCAGTCTTGGCAAGGAACCATGGCGTGTTAACAGACATCTGAACGCGGTTTATAAAGAACCAAAAAAAAGGTGTGGGACTATCAGCAGACGGCTTCATCTCAAAAATAAATATTTTTAGCAGAAGCATGGAAACACAAAGACATGCTAACAGTGTTGGGCTGTGTATGAGACAGGAAGACGATGGGTGTGTGCAAAGTTCTATCTAAATGAATGGGGAAATCCTGAAATCTAAAAAACTGCCTGCTGAACTCACAATTAAATTGCAACATTTCAAACCAGCAACAAAATCTGAAATGAACTGCCTCATGATTGTTGTTCCTGATGCTCAAATAGTGTTAAAAAAAGTGTACTTTTCAGGCTAGACCATGTGCAGTCATAAGCACAAGTCTCAGGTTTATATGAGAACCGGAGCTTCTAACGGCAGCTGCAGTAACGCAATGATTTTACCAATCAGTGATTGGCTCTTTCATTTAGAAGGCGGGCCATTAGAGTGTGCACGGACAAAAATCCACACTCCAAAAATCTACCTGAAATAGTAGACCATCAGATACTCTTTTCAACATACTATGCTTTAAGACACACTTATTCTAATCTCACACTATTTAGGATGGATAGTATGAACATTGGGATGCAGGGATAGTCTTTGGTGTGTGTCTGTGCTCGCATTTAAGCTCAGTGTTTCTGTGCTACCAATGTCTTCTAGCGGAGCTACAGAAAAAAAGTATGTTTTCAAACAACCTTTGCAAACGCATATCATGCCTCCAATCTCTTATGGGTCTATTACAATGACAGGCAGGCGACATTCAATAAAAGGTCCAACACATTAAGAATATTTTTAACTTGAAGTTTAGCTTACCTGTTTCTTGCAGCTCTATAATGGAATCTGAATTTCTTTTTTATCACAGGTTAAACACCCGCTGGCAAAACCTGCTACAGAAGCCACGCCCCAAACTTTCGCTATTGGCTGCGCGGAGGTACGAAAATACATAGGTTGACAGGCAGGTAGGTCATCCTATCATTGCATTCTGGCCGAATGCAATTATTAGACGAACATTTTATGGTTCTAAGCCTTCCACAGATGGTTTGACATTATAAAAAATTCACTTTTTAACAGTGTACTTAAATGTGTTATGAAACAAAGCAATGAAATGTGCAAGGCTTCCAGCTTCATCAGCTTCCAGTTATTTTAGTCTGTACAAAACAGCTTATGCAGCTTGATATTGCAAACTAGTACAGTATTTCTTATGTTATTTAGTAATTTCATGTTATTTTCATGTTTTGTTTGTTTAATGCATTACTGTTATAGTGGCTATAGAATTGGAAGTCTCACACATTCACAGAAAATAGCTTATTTCTGGACTGCAAAATAAGGTGCACAAGTAACTGAATAACATACACTTCTAAGTTCATATCTATACATTTAATGTATATTTACACTATAATACATTTTCAATTAAATGCAAGTAACATTATATTCAGTTTTGCACTTAGGATAGGTAGCTGACCCAAAAATGAAAATTCTGTCATAATTTATTCACCCTGCATGAGTTTCTTTCTTCTGTTGAGCACAAAAGATGATGTTTTGGTAACCAATCTGTTGGTCATATGGGGGAAAAATACTATAGAACTCAATGGCTACCAGCAACTGTTTGGTTACCCACATTCTTCAAAATATAGTTTTGTGTTCAACAGGAGGAAATTCATACAGGTTTGGAAATATAAGTAAATGATCCAGAGTAAATGATGACAAAAGTTAATATTTGGGTGAAATATTGCTTTAAGTATTTTCTTTAAAAGTAATTGCATAGCATCAACATAAACTATTGCAAAATAAGACATTTCCTGTTTTATATCTTACCTGGACTAGAGTTCACCACAGGGAACTTGGGCCCCTGCTCTACTCCATTTACTTTAGATCACATAGAATATTCCTCCAGTCTGACGGCATCTCTTACTACTGCTGGACTGACAAAACTCTGCCGCACATCTCATTCCCTCCTTCTGTCTCCAGGTCTATGATCTAATAGAGCTTATCTGCATATCTCTCAGACATACTTAACTGGATGTATACCCCTCACCTCGACCTTTTTTCTTGACAAGCCTGAGATCATTTTCCTTTCACCTTAGACCTCCTTTCTAAAACTCTCCGCCACAGTAGAAGTATTGTAGTAAATTTGCTTTCGCCAACCTAGGGAGGCAAAATAGTGTAGTGATGGGTACTAATTGACGCTATGATTTTTGGATCACATGTCAATTAAGATGCAGTTATGAGTACATCAGATAAGAAAGATTGGTGGGATACCTAACGTAGAAACTCTTACTATATTATCAACACAAGTGTAATAAAATAAATATTATTAACAAAAGATCGACAAGAGTAATCAACAACTACTAAATGAATAACATGAATGAAAAAGGAATAAAGTGCATAAGATGCATAAAAGATGCAAGTGATTCAGGTGGGTTTTGCAATGGCAGAGTTATGT
>NW_015551055.1:21830-29437 GCF_001515605.1 Sinocyclocheilus anshuiensis
GGGGGGGGGGGGGGAACTACATAATGCACTATTACACATAATGCATGCAGTCAAAACATTAATAGCTCCCAATTCAAAGGGGTTTGTTCCTTATCATAATGTATAATCAAACTATAAAAAAAAATATTTAAAACCACTGGATAAGAAGCCTAGCTCAAAAGTGCACATCACATGTGCCTTCAAAGTCATCCAGACTGATCCAGATTTTAACTGTTTCTGTACCAACTGTGAGAGAATTTTTACTTTGAGTGCTTAGATTTAGGACTTCCCATCTCTGCCGAGAAAATGTCTGGCCCATCCACAGCTGTCAAGTTGTTAGGCACACAACTCAATTCAAGAAGGTTTCAGGCCTTCCCAGTGAAAACAGGCTAATAAATCACCAAAATCTCCTGGATTCACCGTGTTGCACTGAGCTGTCATGTATTATAAGACTGCCCTCAATGACCAGTGGCGGTTGCTTTTTATTTTCTATCTTATTATTTTGAAGTGTCTTGTTTCCCTGGTTCACGGTTTCATGAGCAGTGTCACCTGTCTTGTTTCACCCAGTAAGTTCTTGTCACGGTTTATGGGTCCACTGACTCATTCTCGCTCTGTGTGTATGTGTGTGTGAGTGGGTGTGTCGGTGATTGCTGCTGACTGGTTGATCAGCGCCAGCTGTAGCTCATCAGCTCAGCTATTTAATACCTGTGCTATCCGTCCTGTGTTGTCAGATTGTTTGGTGTTCCCGCTGTGTTTGAGTTCCCTGTTCTTCGTCTCATTGGATTTCAGTTCCAGTTTTCTCCTATGGATTGTATGTTCCCGGGATATCCACGGCTGCCCATTTGCGTCCCTGCGCTACCAAGAGTGACTATATCCTGCACATGCTTTATTTGACTCTTGCCTTTTGTCTGGTTGGGACTCTTCTAAATAAATTGTTATATTTCACATTCGCTACTGAATCCTCCTTTGTATTCGTGACAGTTCTATACACGTCTCCTTGTCTGGTTTTGAATACGATTGTTAATGTCAATATTTATTGTGGTTTTTGTTCTTTGCTAAATATTAGATCTTTTTAAAAACCCACTTGACTCATGGGTTCTGCTACATCGCTTTCTCTGAGCTATGTATTCACTGCATAAACATTGCATAAACCTCTTTTTGCTGCTTGGTCATTTCAATTCTGCCATGCACATCCTGCAACAAGGTCACCTGCCGTTCACATCCCACCATCTCACACTGACTTCATCTGCTCCATCATAGAACAATCCAGTGCTGCTGACTTTATACAGCTTTGCTGACTAAGGCCTGTTTAACAGAAGAAGCAGTCAAGCAACAGAAGAGGACAGCAGTTTGTGAGTTGTTTCTTTTCTCATTAGATTTTAGCTCTGTTTTCGTTGCTAGGAAACATTGTTTTGCTTACTGTGTTTACCGTGTTAAACGTGTGCTCAAGTTACATTTTTCTTGTGCATATCGTGTGGCTTCTCAGTTTCGGTTTGCTAAATAGTAAGGCATGGTCAGCTGAATTCAATAACGAGGTATCAGGAGAGTATATGTAAGGGATAATGTAGCCATCCAGCCGATTGTAATCGCAGAATAACCGTCTCGAAGCGGAGGGCTTTTGTATCCGCCTGAAGGGGGTTATTCTACGATAACAACCGGCTGGATGTACATTATCCCACTTATTACATGGCTACTTGCCTCATAAGTAAATAATTAGACCCAAAATATTGATTTGAGTTGATATATTTGAACGCAAAGCTTCTGTGAAGAAGCTTTATATATGCTCGCATATTGCGAGCAAGCGGCAAGTTCAAACAAGACGCATTTAAGGGAAACCGTGCAGTCATACCACTTATTACACAACATTTCACCACATAATTATGGCGTTAAAAGATATTGATTTAAAACAACCATTTTAAAATCTTACCAGTATGTTAGTTCTTATAATCTATTACAGTGTACAAAACAATCGTCACAAAATGGCAGCAGCTGCATTTGTATGAAACGAGAGAGTGAGTCCGCGATACTAGGATGACATTAAGTAATTGTACACATATTGAATCGAGCTTTAATATGTTATTAGCTAACGAAACGCAAAGCTTCCACCAAGAAAAACTGTTCCTAGCAAGAGTATATCGCTGACTTTTGTTACACGGATGAGCCTGTGTTATCAGCTTTTGCCAGTTGTTAACAAGTGATAACATACCTTGGAATGTCACGACGGACCAATCAGAATCAAGTATTCCACAGAGCTGTGTAATCAATACGTTGGAGGCAGCGCAATCCCAATAATCTGCGTACTGTCCCTATGTCCTCTACTACTTTACTCTCTATTCCAATTGGTTTCTGGAACTGCCAGTCTGCTGTAAATAAAGCAGACATGATTTCATCTATTGCTACTCATTCAAGTCTCAACCTCATGGCCCTAACTGAGACTTGGATCAAACCTGAGGACAATACCATTCCTGCAGCCCTCTCCACTAATTTCACTTTTTCACACACCCCTTGCCCGTTTGGGTGGGGTGGAGGTACCGGTATACTTATCTTAAATGAATGGATATTTGATCCTCTATCATCTCTTACTGGCAATAGTTAATTTGAATCACACGTAGTTGTAGTTGTTTATCCCCCAGGTCAACTAGGTACCCAGACAGCAGACCGTTTCGGCCCAGATCCGGCCCACATCTGGCCCGCATGGATGTGTTACTCTCAAACAGCTCGTGGTCTCAGCCAACCCAGCACTTCATCACAACTTCTATACAGCCAGGTTCGTCAACCATAATTCCTTCCAGGACAGCCAGGAACCTTGGAGTTGTGATTGATGGTCAGTTAAGCGCCCCCCGCCGCCACGTGATTTCCTGATTTATATATATATATATATATATGCATCTTATAAGCATCTTGTATATCTGGCCCAGCATATAGCTGATATATCTGCTAGACACATAATGTGGTGTGATATGAAATAATATAGTACAATGGTTTTTATATGTAACAGTTCGATCTCTTGTCTATTAGCCTAGAGGTCCAAATACTTTTTCCACCTAAACTCTGAATGATTTAACAATGCAGTCTATTCATTGTTGACAAGAAGTACAATTGTGTAAATAGTTGTTTGTATGTTTGATATCAGTAAGATCAGATGGTGATTGATGACAATATTGTATGCCCACAATAAAATATAGAACTGAAATGATACAATAAATAATACTTAGCAAGTCTTATCACCTCTCAGGTCAAGAAGTGAAACAAGACAAAGTTACAGTGGTTAGATAAGAAATGTATTATGTGAATGTGACTTACACGCAGTCGCTTTGGTACATTTCTTGAATCATATTTGCAAACCAGTATGTGCATTTCTCAAAACAACTTGTATAAACAGCACCATACAAAGGATTACTTGCAAAAGCCTCCAACTTGCTCAAAATCCCTAGTTCATCTCTCAAAAGTAAGTAATTACATATCAGTGCCACCAGAATGACAAGTCATTGATCACGAACAAGATAGGCAAAATGCTTAGCCATGTTGTCAATATAACAGTGTACTCTGTCAGTATTTCCTGATGTAAATTATGGCTACGGTTTTGATGACAGATTGAAAATGCACAATGTACTTTTCCTGTTTGATATATCAATAGTACAAATGTACGCATTACTGATTGTGGGATACATTTATACAACAGTTCCTTCTGGTTCTCGAATCTGATTGGCTGAGAGCCTTCTCCAGGCATGCAATATTCTAGTGATGACAACACTCCAACCATTTCACTGTTTGGATCACTCCGCTTGCAGTATTGCTTTTCTCAGTGGACATTCAAACTAATGTTTTATTGTGAATATGAGATTGAGCTGAAGAATGAATGCTTTATCAGATTAAGGTAATCACACTTGCTCAGTCCATCTCACTCTCATAATACTCTACATCATACAGTGAGCTTTTAATACAGTAATACAATAAGTTTTCAATGAACGTTCCTTAGTTACTAGTTCTAAAGTGACGTTTTCGAATTAGTAAAGGTGGCTTGGGCTCAGCTGTTAAACTGTCAAACGGAGATTTGAATCTGTGGTGGAAGGAAGTAGAATTCCGTACAAAAGAGGGTTTTTAAAGGCACTGTTGTCTCTTTGTTTTTTTTGTTTTTTTTACACACTTGTGCCTTTGAACTGCCTTGGTACCTACTGCCAAATCACAGCCATGCTGATATACAGCCATATCGCAGTGCTACATGTGATTTTGCTCATTTATATATATTCCCGTGGGGGGAGACAGTCGCTCCGGCTCAACGAGCTCACTTTTTTTCTTATCGGTGTGAAAGACACTAAAAATACTCACTCGATTTTGGTCATGCAGATAAGTGTTATACATAATTTGAAACTGTTAAGTGTCTTCTTTTATTTGTGTGCACTCACAATTACAACAAAATTTTGTGCTTTTGTAAAATAAAGAAAACAAACAGAGTGCACTTTCTGCCTTCTCTGAACTCCGTGTCATAAAAGTGAACCAATACTCAGCAATTACTTTACACACAGACGTATGAGAAATCTATAAAAAGCTTTAAGTGTCTACTTTTAAATGAAGTCATGTTGAAAACAAATATTCTCTGATAAAGTAATCTGTATAAAACCAACACAAGGTAGTCTTTCCCATCTGAGCTCATTATCTGAAATGTGGTCATACCCACGCATGCTATTCATACGGTAATCATTCACATAAGCCACAAGAACATGTAAACGTTTCCTCTGAGGAGGCAAGGGAGGCAATGCCTCCTCAAAACATTGGATGAGAAAAAAAATTGTAGTGCAAAAATAAAGCAACACCAATATTGCAAAATATAACATTACGAATTTTATAAATTATTCTAAAGAAACATTGTCCAACAGCGACACCAGCAGGTAAAGTCCTCCTCTCTCTCGCCTCCCCTGAGCCCGTTGGGTTTTAACAGACCCCCTAAAGTGTGTGGTGAGTTTGGTGGGGGGTAATTGAGAATGAAAGGGGGAAAGTCACGTGAGAGGAGGCAATGCCTCCATCGCAATGTGATTGGATATGACTGGTTCGGCTGTGATTGGTTCATGAGATAAATCCCACCTCTTGTGTTTGTGCGTGTTCCACGTTCGCTAATCAGTCTGAATGAGCAATATTATGCCATTAATGGGAAGACTAATTTTAACAAGTAAGTAAACAACTCACACACCACTTTGTTACCTCACAATAAGACTTAAAATGGCATGAAGACATGATCTGTGGGAGTTTTGAGTAATCAGCTTCGTGACATTTAAAGTAAATCTCCGTGTCTGTGACCAATATTTACCAAGCTTTGATGACTGATGATCCAAAAAATTAAAAAATAGTTAAAAGTCAACTAAGAATAGCTGAACATAAGTTCACAAACAAAATATATATTGTTTAAATTTATACTGCCTTGAGTTATAATTTTGGAATAAATATAAAATGCTTAAAAACGCAAAGGTTATGTTTATTTAACCAAGAAAATGTGACTGGGACATGAATTTACATTTGATAAAAAAATTAATAAATAAATAACTGAGGACTTGCCTCTTAATTTCAGAACACTAGACAGTACTGTACATATGTATACAGAGGCGGACTTACCCATTAGGCAAAGGTAGGCGACTGCCTTGGGCCCCCAAAAGCCAAGGGCCCCCTAAAATGCTCTTCATACCAGATGCGCATTAAACGCGGACATGTGAACGGTTGCTGTTTGTGGGGTTTATTACCATGAGAACCATCTGTGTGTCCGAGTTGAATGTGCTTCTTGTGTATCCTGCTTGCAGCAAACGAATGTATCATGCATCTGAAACTAAATAGTGAGCAACAGTTCGTATTGTATGTTTACTGTTTTAAATGCCTCTTACTCGTTTATGAGAAGGACCCAAGTAGAGGACGCATATGCAGTTACTTTTTTGGTTGATATAATCCTTAGGTGTGTGAATGTATAATTTCCTTTACATTTAAATTTGTAGTAAAAATAACTATAATATAAAAATGAAAGAGATCCTTACTCGTCCAGATTCAGCCAAAAATGCTTATTTCATTTATTGCTCAGAGGTCACAAAAATATATGCAAAAAGGTGCAAATGTGCAGAAAGTTTTTGGTATTAACCCTTCCTCAGTACCATGTACTACCAAACACACAGTGCCATGAATTTGTGCCACAGTGCAATGAATTTGCATTTTCATTAATCCCATTTTATTTTGTTGTTTTTGTGAAAACCTGTATCTCAGCTGTAAGTTAATTGCAATTTTGTGTTCTACAAAGAAAGCCATTATAACATGTACATGAAAAATGTAGAAACACTGAACACAAAGGGGCATCACTGCAGCAACAAGCAACAAAAAAAAGGAACCTCACAGTTGATCTAGGTAAATTCCAAATTCTCCTAATATTCAGCTGCATCTTTCAACCTACCTCTGCAACTGTGAGGTCATGATTGAGTACAAGGTCCACAAGTGGCCCTTTTTTATCATAAATGTGGCTACATCCTTGGTGTAATGGAGGGAACACAGGAAGCGTGCGGATCCATCTGCAAGGCTTTATTCACAAGAGACGTGGTCAAAAACAGGCATAGGTCAGACAATGGCAAACAGGTATATTGATGGCAAGGCAAGAGGGATAATCCAGGTACAAGGCAAAGGTCCAGGCAGGGGCGAACAGTATCCAATTGGGCGAGACTCGAGGGATAATCCAGGTACACAGGCAGTGATAAGAACACGGGGAAACAAACAAGGCAAGACGATGAAAACAAGAAAAACAAGACACTAGGCTCAGTAATGCAGCTATCGCTAGATGAGTGATAAGCACAGAACAATACACGAGACTAAGACAGAAAACACGGAATGGCTCGGTAAGGCAGCTAACACTTGGGGAGTGGAAAATGCAGAACAATATACGGCGATCTGAATAGGAACTGAGAGAGTGTTAAATAGAGTGTGTAATGGCTCTCAGGTGAGCGTGTGATAGTGATGGCTGTGTGATCAGTGAATTCAGCTGTGTAAGTGCAATGGATGATGGGAACTGTAGTCCGGAGTGACATGTAACAGTCTGTGTAGTGTGAGAGTCAATGTAATGGTAGAGTGACCTCTAGTGGCAATCGGCTGGAAGGCCAAGGACCGGATTCGTGACACTTGGCCTCTTCTACCTTTTTGTCTGCCTGCCTATGCTTTCACCTACCCTTTTAGAGAACTGGTTGATGTAATGTCTTACATTCTCTGTCATTAGTAAAATTCAACATTCATCTGCACAATTCATCAATTCAGAACATATTTACAAAAAAAGTCTAATACAAATACGTATGTGGAAAATATGCTTGACCGATTATGACAACTAGCTCAACCATTTTGCACTGAATGACTTAAGCAATTAACTAATGCCTAGGCGTTTTGGGGGTTAAGAATATTCAACAGAGAAACTGTATAATATATTTTGATCAGCATGATATAAACAACCGATAATGTAGGAAACAGCAGACAATTGAACATAATCAACTGCATGAACATACAAATTCATTTTGTGGCAGTGCGTTGAAAAGTTCCATAAACATACCGCCCTTCCATGCTCATATCTGGAAAGGAAACAACTAGGTGGAAACTATAAAAGTGCAGGAATAGAGGTG
>NW_015551055.1:29463-47292 GCF_001515605.1 Sinocyclocheilus anshuiensis
GGGGGGGGGGTGTTCGAAGGAGGAAAGAGAGGATAGCGTCTTACCTGAGGGCTGGACAGGCATGTCTTCCGGTATGCGGCTTGCACACTGCATCTGCCGGGGCTAAAGCGAGTGGCGAAGCAGCAATCAAAGCAGCGGCTACTCCTAACTCTGGTTGCAGATCAATGGCGTTTTTCCCTGTTGAAGACGGCTGAAAAGCTCAGGTATTTCTCCTCGAAGCTAGTACTCTGAAACCCACAAACTCTCCCGAAGACTGTCCAAACACACACACACATATAACAAAGCCACACACCTATTCACACACATTCACGTCCATACATTCACATATTGCCCGTGTGGGCATATTTTTCTTTTCTTTGACCAATTTTGAAACCTTTGAGGAAAATTAGTAAAGTGTACTTAATTAATTGTTTTCTTCTTTCCCTCTGTGTGTGTGTGTGTGTGTGTGTGTGTTTTAATGATAATATGGAGTGCAATGGACACTTGAATCTGCCGTAATTGAAAAGCTCAGAGCATTGGTGCAGGACGCAAGCATCACTGGCAGCATAGTGGACTACTTAATTATATTTTCATATTGTTTTTTTTCTCTCTCTCTCTCTCTCTCTCTCTCTCTCTCTCTCTCTCTCTCCTCCCTAACTAGAGTGTTGAAAAATTGTGAATTAATGGGTAATGCTGTTTTTGGTTGTGTGATTTTGAAAATATACTCCCCAGAACTGCAACCAGTTTTGTTATTTCTTGTGATTTAAATGGTTATTATTTTCTTTAACTGTATGTAACTGGTGGTATAATTTATACATGTTGATAGGTTTAACCTATCTGGTGCCCGAATTTATTGAAATTAGTTAAATTTTGTACCATTATTTTGGGTTGGGTCGCCACCGTTATGGAGTGGCGCCTGAACAGGGATTTGAACCTCTATTTTTGTGAATAGTTTGTGTTGGTGAATTACTGAAACCTTATGGTTAATTGTTAGAAGTCAAGATTGTTGGTAAAGATTTGTATTTGTGAACCTTGAAAGAAAACTTTTGTTGTTTTTTTCTGCTTTTGATTGACAGGAGTGTTATCAACTTAAAAAACAAAATTATAAGAGGTCCTTGAAAAAAAAAAGTTTATGAGTTTTTGTGTGTGTGTGTGTGTGTGTGTGTTTGTGAACCTGCTACAAAATGTTGGTGACATTTGATTTATAATTGAATAATTGGAAGTTGTTAATGGAAGCTACCAAGTTAATTGGGTAATGGAAGTGTGATCTAATTACTGAATACTTGATGTTGCATTTTGAAAGTGACGTGTAAAAAACAAAAAAAAAAACTGTGGAAATTGTACTCTGTACATTTTGTTTGTTTGTTTTTTTGTTGTTTTTTTCCCTCTATCCCCTCTCTAAAAAAGGGGGAAGAAAACTGACGTTTCAATTCACTCATCTCATTTACTGATTATTCGCACAACATTTTACATACTTCACTGACAAACACACAACACAAACATGGCCACTTCTACGCCCTCTCCAACCACTTGTGTGGAAATTTATCCTCATCCAGACATATCAACCCCAGTCTGGCCTCCTGATCAACAACTGCAGCAGCAACCAAGATTTCACCCTCCACCACATGTACCCACTTTCTACTCTACACCCACTCAGTTCAACAATGTTCCACCTGGAACCCACGTGTGTTTTGTCTCCCTGACACCAGATGGCAGTCCACCAGTCCAAATCCCCACCTGGCAATCCGGATCAAATCACATGCAACTATGCACCTCCTCTGAAACTTCACCTCCATCTTCAGGAGCTCAACATGATCTGCCTGGTTACCTCCCAACTCCTGGAACAGAAATTCACCATTTGACTGCGCAAGTACAAGGTAATTGTAACATCAGGAGAAAGCTGTGAATAAACTTGCCCAGGAGCAAAAAACAGCCACTTCCCACCAGGATAAAAAACTTGGAGACCTGACTGCTAAAATGGAGGCTAACCAGCACCAAATTCTCACCACATTAACTGCAAATAAAACCGATTCAGCAGATTCAGATCATCCAGTCAAAGCCATGGAATTGATGATCTCACAGGAGCTACAAAAAATTGAGTCTACCTTGATTTCTGAAGTCCGTTTCATGGTGGATCAACTTCAGGTCGAACTTCAGAGAGACATCAGAGCTACACAAAAGAACCTTCAAAAGGATCATGAGCAGCTCTCCACTGAATGTAATCAGTGCATCGCTCAGATTGACAAGCTAACAACACAATTAAATTAACTTCTAACAAACTTGGGGAAAAACAAACAGCAAGAGAAGGAAATGGCGGATCAACAAAGTAAAGGGGTACAACCACCACCCATTGCCACACTTACCACTCCCCTATCACCACTAGAAAATGTTCCAGAGTGTCCTCATATTCCTGCTGGGAAAAGTGACCATTTAAAGTTGACCTTTCCCACATTTGGAAGACCGTCGGATGACGCCGATCCTCTGCTGTATCTAACACGGTGTCAGGACTTCTTGGCATTGCACCTACTTGCAGAGACTGACATCCTGGCGATCTTCAATAACGACATGGAATGACTTCGAGACTGCTTTCCACTCAACCTTCCTCTCCGAAGACTACGAAGATGAGCTGGCTTAAAGGGTCCACACAAGATATCAAGGAGAGAGAGAATCCATCAGAGATTTTGCCTTAACACATCGTGCTCTCTGCAAAAGATTGAAGACTTCCCTAACTGAAAATGAAATGGTCAAAATGATTCTCAAAAATATAAAACCTTACCTTGCCAGCCAGCTACGTAGTCGTGTGAGCACCGTTGAGGAACTGGTCAAACTGAGAAATCAGATAGAGAAAGACCATGAGCAGCAACTGCAATATGAAAGATGTATGAGCAGAAAATCACCACAGGAAGTAACTCAAAATCCCATTAGCAATAAAACCACTGACCAGCCCCAAGTGCAATGTTGGAGATGTAAGGGACATCACTCACCCGGATGTTGTCCGCTATATGCCAACCCATCATCAAACATACCTGCAAAACAGCAACATCCTTTCACCAGTCAACACTCATTTCATTCCCCATAAGTCTGGAGGTCAAGCAAGTAATAATTCTGTGACAGCTACAACAAATAAAATCTTCACTTCCAAGAAACCACCCTCTACACTAACTCCTGTTACTCCTGCTGTCGTTCCACAACAGCTGATTGTTCCCATCTGCTTAGGTGTTTGGTCTAGAAAGGCCATCGTAGACATGGGCCAGCTACACCATGATCCATGAGAGTTTGTGGGAAAACCTCTTTCCACAAGAGAACCTTCAACCTTGGACTCTTGGTACATTGTATTTGGAGAATGGCAAAGCAGAGGTTCCCTTGGGATGGTTGCAGTTACAAATTCACATTCACAACAAAACCTTCACTTTACCTGTTGCTGTCCTTTCCCCTAAAGCACTTGCCTATGCTGTAGTTTTGGGACTGGATTTCATCTTCTTCAGTGGCCTGCAAATAAATGTAATTGACAGAAAATATTCATTTAAGTCCACCCCACAAAAAGATCATCCATTTCAACCTGGCAGTGCAAGTGTACCTGATATCAGCCCTCAACGCCAAAAGACAGGACAACATGCAAAGATTTTTAACCAAAGCCTTTCACTGTTAACTTCTATCCCTGTATGCCAGTCATCACCCCTTGTCAGTACAGATGTACTAACTTTAATTGATAGTGCTGTGAGTGAAGCACACTTACCCCCTGCTGAAAAAAATGGACTGAGGGGAATCCTGAAGTCCAACACTCAGGCGTGTACCCTTCAACCAGGTTGTACTGATGTCCTGCAACACACTATTTACACACAGCATGTTGACATGTTGACACACACAGAGATGTTGAATGCAGGAATTGTGGAACCCTCACATTCTGGATGGGCCTCCCCTGTCCTTCTTGTTCCAAAGAAAGATGGCAGCCTTAGATGTTGTGTTGACTACAGCAAGCTCAATGCCATCACAGAGAATGATGCCTACCCACTTCCCAACATCTCTGAGATCCTTGAATCTCTCTCTGGAGCAGCCATCTTTTCAACAATTTACCTTAACAGCGGCTACTGGCATGTGGCTATGGACCCCCAGAGCAAAGCAAAGATGGCATTCATCACTCCATCAGGGCTCTTCCATTTTAATGTCATACCCTTCGGGTTAAAAAATGCACCTGCAACTTTCCAGCGGTTAATGGAGACAGTATTAGGAGAGCTGCAAGGAAACATTTGCTTTGTCTACATTGATGATATTATCATATATTCACCATCTGTAGCTCAGCACTTCAAGGACCTCCAAACGGTTCTCCATAGACTGCAGGAAGCTGGATTGACCATAAACCTTAAAAAGAGCAAGTTCTGCCTTAAAGAGCTTACATTGCTCGGACATGTTGTTAGTATCAATGGTATCATAACGGCTTCCTCCAAAGTTGAGGCTATCAGATCCTTCCCTGTGCCACGTAACATCAAAGAGGTCCAGCATTTTCTTGGATTAGCGGGATGGTATCACCGCTTTGTCCCAAATTTCTCCAAGATCGCTGAACCCATCAATGCACTGAAAAAGAAGGGACATCCTTTTCACTAGTCCCCCCAATGCCACGAGGCATTTGAGCAATTGAAGGCACATCTCACATCACCTCTTATTCTTGGTCATCCATATCTCCAACTTCCTTTCATTGTGTATACCGATGCCAGTGATACTGGACTCGGTGCAGTATTAACACAACGGAAAGACCAGGGACTGGAGGATGTCATTGCATACGCAAGCCGCACCCTTAACAAAGCTGATTCAAACTACTCTGCTACAGAGAAAGAGTGCCTAGCAGTCATATGGGCACTTGAGAAATGTAGAAATGGCATCATTACCTGGAGCACAAGAGGTTCGCCGTAGTCACCAACCATACTGCGCTTCAGTGGGTCTTGAGTTCCCTGAAAACCACTGGCCGTCTCATTAGATGGGCCCTACGATTGCAAAGGTTTGATTTCATCATTGAATACCGAAAAGGCAAACTAAATGTAGCACCTGATGCTTTGTCTAGGATTTCCAGCTTACCTTGTTGCAGCTTGTGCTCCAGTCAGAAGGAGGATGTTGAATGATGTTGTAGTGACTGACGCTAGTGGCTGCAGTCTTTAGTAGGGTTGTTCCGATTCCGATACTAGTATCGGAAATTCCACCGATACCACAAAAAATACTGGCATCGGTATCGGCGAGTACTTGAACCCATGTACCCGATCCGATACCATTTTCTTAAACAAGACTTAGTTATGCGCCCGCTAGCTTTGCTTAACGCTGCAAATCGGAAATCAATTCTTCTTCGCTGCTCAGAATGCAAACACAGGAAGTTGTGCTGTGTTGCCACAAGAAACCACTATTTAGAGCAGCGAAGAAGAAATACAAACGTGCTAGCAGTATGTCTGTGGTTTGGCAGTATTTCAGACTGAACCAACCAGCCAGTAAAACGGCGACATGTCTCATATGCCATTCTGCAATTTCGAGGGGTGGCACAAGTATTAGCAACTTTAACACGAGTAACTTAATAAAGCATTTGAAGACGCGTCACCCCATAGAACACAATGATTACACAAAAGCTAGGGCAGAGAAGGATGAGCCGTGCCAGACTCAGCAAACTTTGGAAGCTTCATTCAAACGAAGAGAAAAGTTTTCACAAGACAGCCAACGAGCGACAAAGATAACTGACAAAATTATTGAGTTTATTGTTCTGGATGACCAGCCACTGTCAGTGGTCGAAACGTGGGATTTCGCTGCTTAATTGAACATTTGGTGCCCCGGTACAGTTTGCCTGGTCGCAAATACATCTCTGAAACGGTGCTCCCTAAGCTATATGAGACGTGCGTGAACACATTTCTTGTAAACTAAAAGATGTGCAATCAATCATCTTTACTACCGACATCTGGAGCTGCGATGCGACCCCGCTGTCTTTACTAAGTTTGACAGCACAGTGGGTGGACACAGTGACGCCGTCATCTTTTACTCTTCGAAGTGCAGTGCTGCAAGCTAACGAGTTTCGTGGGTCACACACCGGCAAGTCCATAGCTGAAGCAATTGAGGGGATGCTTGTGAAGTGGAATATCTCTAAGTCCCGTGTTCATGTTATTTTGCGCAACAAAACGAGCAACATGAAAAAAGCCATGGGCGAGATGGGTGTGTGTCGAGTTTGGGGTGCTTCGCACACTCTCTCCAACTGGTGGTACACGAAGGCCTGTTATCACAGAGAACTGTGAGTGATGCTCGGGCGAACTGTAGGAAGATAATCGGCCATTTCAAACACTCACTATTGGCCACAACGCGCCTGGAGGATATTCAGAAGGATCTAAAAATGCCCACCAAACGTTTGTACCAAGATGTGGCGACAAGGTGGAATAGTACTTTTTATATGGTAGAGAGTTTACTTGAGCAGAAGCAGCAGATTTCAGTATACGGAGCTGATCATGACCTGCCAGCCACATTGACAGCCAACCAGTGGGCTTTGCTGGAAAAAAATTGGTTTTGGCACCATTTGAGGAACTGACCAAACAGATTAGCTCCTCCACCTCGTCTGTAGCGGAAGTCATCCCCTCAGTTACAGTTCTAAAACGACTACTTGCTTGGGAGAGCCAGGAGGACACCGGTATAAAATCAATGAAAACTACCCTTCTTGACGCCGTCAAGAAACGATTTGCAACCATCGAGGAAAATCCCTTGTATGCAGTTGCAACTCTCTTGGATCAACATTTCAAAGACAGGTATGTCTATTAAAATTTTTCTTCATGTCCATATTGATTATTGTCATTGCCACATTGAGTATATTAGTTCACTTGTTATGTATTATTTTAAATGGTACTGTATAAATGCTATTTTCAAAAACTTTTTGCACCTAATAATTTAATAATTACTGGGCCTTGAGTGAGCGGAGGCCAGAGGCCTAGAGTGAACATTGTTCATGTTTTTTTAAGGGATAAGTCTGAAGCACACAATAAAATAATTATATCAATTCATACAGGGCTAGTAGTACATACAGCTGTATACAGATACACACCCAGGTATCGGATCAGTACTCGGTATCGGCCAATACCCTGAGCCCAGGTATCGGAATCGGTATCGGGAAGGGAAAAAGGGTATCGGAACATCTCTAGTCTTTAGCCTCCTTGTTTGTGCGTTACACAAGCAGCACACAACATCATGAGTACCTTCTGGTTTTTGTAGATTACTTCTCTCGCTGGGTTGAGTTTTTCCCCATGAACCATGCTAATGCACAAACCATAGCGAAGATTCTCAGGACCGAAATCCTCACCCGGTGGGGTGTACCAGACTTTATCTTGTCTGATCGTGGCACCCAGTTTGTTTCCTCCCTATTTAAAGAGTTATGTGCAAAATGGAACATCACTCAAAAGTTAACAACAGCATATCACCCCCAAACAAATATGAGCAAGAGAGTTAACCGAACCCTAGAATGCATGATTGCTTCGTACGTGGATGACAACCACAAGAAGTGGGATCAGCATTTACCTGAACTCCGGTTTGCAATTAATTATGCTGTGCAGGAAAGCCCAATGGATAAATTACTCCAGGATAAAAGTCTTTCACCATCCACTCCATCCTATGATGTTGTCCACCATCTAGCGCAGATGAAATTAAAAGCAAATGAGTGCTGTAAGAAAGCCCAAAAAAAGACAGCTCAGAAGTTATAATAAAACCCATTGAGAAGGCTCATTTGAAGAAAAAAGCTGTGTTTGGTTAAGAAATTTCCCTCAGTCCAGTGCTCCACACAATTTCAGTGCAAAACTGGCACCAAAGTGGAAAGGTCCTTACCGGATATTAAAGCAGTTGAGCCCGCTGAATTACCAGATAGCATTGGAAGAAACAGGAGAGGATGTCCGCACAGCACACGTGTGTAACCTCAAACCATGCTACCCAACATAGGAGGAGTTGGAGTCCCACTAAAAAATAAAAAAATCCTGCAGTTATTCCAGAAAACCTCTTATGAAGAATTAGTGGGCTTCTAAAACATAAAAACACACACATACATTCTGTTTTTCCATCAACTATGGATTGTTTCTTCCAGGGGGGAGAGTGTGGCGTGGCGGTGCGGTGAAAAGTTCCGTAAACATACCACCTTTCCATGCCCATACTCTGAAACCCACAAGCTCTCCCGAAGACTGTCCAAACACACACATAACAAAGTCACGCACCTATTCACACACATTCACATCCATACATTCGCATATAGCCTGTGTGGGCATATTTTTCTTTTCTATGACTAATTTTGAAAACTTTGAGGAAAAATAGTAAAGTGTACTTATTTAATTAATTGTTTTCTTCTTTCCCTGTATGTGTGTTTTTTTTTTTTATGATAATATGGAGTGAAATGGACACTTGAATCTGCCGTAATTGAAAAGCTCAGAGCATTGGTGCAGGACGCAAGCATCACTGGCAGCATAGCGGACTACTTAATTATATTTTCATATTGTTTTTTTTTTGTTTGTTTGTTTGTTTTATTTCTCTCTCTCTCTCTCCTCCCTAACTAGTGTGTTGAAAAATTGTGAATTTATGGGTAATGCTGTTTTTGGTTGTGTGATTTTGAAAATATACACCCCTGAACTGCAACCAGTTTCGTTATTTCCTGTGATTTAAAAGGTTATTATTTTCTTTAATTGTATGTAACTGGTGGTATAACTTATACATATTAAAAGGTTTAACCTATCTGGTGTCCCCGAATTTATTGAAATTAGTTAAAAATTTTGTACGATTATTTTGGGTTGGGTCACCACCGTTACAATTTGTAATGAGAATGAGAAATTGCTTTTATGATGTGCGCAAGTGACTAGATGATGTGAGGTTGAACAAGTAGTTTTGAGAATTTCAATTCTGATCTGAGAAATGTACCAAAGTAATTGAGAAAAACTGTAATTTGCATAATGATTCCGCCATTAGTTTGTGCATGGGGTAGCTAAGATTGATGGGAGTTGAACTAGTCAGAGAGCATGCTCATCTTAAACTGTGGACTGAAATTTATACCACTGGAAATCTTCTCGTAAAATAATTTCCCTTGTCTCTTAGCTGAAACTGAAGCAATACATATTCAGATCTACCTGCAATTACCCATTTCATCCATTAAGAGAGGAGGGGAGCGAAGCAAAGAAAGAGTCACGGATGCAAAGGAGACAATATATCGCAGATGGAAAGGAATTGGAATGAGAGGGCTTGAAAAGTTGATGGAAGAGGAAGTAAATAGTTACAAGGCATCCGAAGAAAGAAAAGAGCAAAATGGGCTGACAACGGAACGAAGAAAAGTTTGTCTTTCATTTTCAATTAAGTTTACAAATCTCAAGTGTGGAAGCAATATCCTGTGTTTGTAGTTTGCCTAAATTTTCTAAGTTTAATATCTTAGGGCTACTACATGATCATTGTCTATCTTTTTATTTGGCTGTCTCTGTATCTACATAGTTTATGACTTTACAGCTGATCTGTTTCCTCACAGGAAACCATTAGGTTAGGCTGTCAGATAGGCCCTTAATATTTATTAAGAGTTTTGCAAAGGTTTTACAAAGTTGTTTATCTGCATTTCTCATCATCCACTGTCTGCTCTTTGTGAGGGCCTTTTAGTTCACCTGTATGTTATTTTTGTCGTAGATATCAGCCTACACATAAACAATGATTACAGAGTTCCTCAGAGGTCCTCCAGCCTTAACATGCACCTTCACTCAGATTTGGTATGCTGTTATATATCATGGCAATGAGATAAAATGTCTATAGATAAAGATTTTGCTATATAGTTTATATCACGCTATGTAGTCTTGAGTTAAAATTAAAAAAATATATGAGAAAAGGCACAGAACTTGATGTGGTACTGACACTGTTTTATGCACACCTAAAGCATGCGCACAGAAAGCTTCCAAGTATTTACATATACACAGTCTATTACTTCTTAAGTAAACATAAACGCTTGAGAGAAAATCTATATATTGAATAAGTGCATTAGGTCTTAAAGTCACAGCAGCCTAATATACCTACTGCTGTTTGTTGTTAATGTCAAACAACAAAAGAGAGAATCACTCACTGCTCTTGACTGATTCAACTTTATAGCTTTAAAGGTGCACTAAGTGAATTTTGCCAAGCAATGTTGATATTTGAAAGCACCAAAACAAACACGCCCATACCCCAACAGGACCTCGCCCCTATTTTGATAACTCCGCCCCACACATACGTACACAACACTGGGAGCGACGATGGCAGAATCTGCTATGCCTGCCGGCCACAGTGTATCCAAGCAAAAGCCAACACAGATTAGTTGTGTGAAACAAAGTAAAATCAACATAACTCAACTATCAAGAAGAAAAAGCAATCTCGGCGTCCAATTCCAGGCCTTCCCCCTCCTTGACTCCTCTCCACTGCTGGAAAGTTGCTCCAGTATTCACGCAGGTCCTACCTCTTGCCTGATTGTAACCCTTCTTTTTAATGTTTTGTTCCTCCGAAATTTTCCTCTTTTTTTATATGCCATCTCTATAGTCGATCTGCTAATAAACGTCCTGTGCACTCACTGAGTGCTCTCTTCTCCCTATCATTACTAGACACGCCCCTTACTGCTGATTGGCAGCAAGTGTGTTTGGGGACTCAGTCTGACACTGGGGTCAAAAGCGTTTTTCAAATATTGCTTAGTGCACCTTTAATAAGAATCAGTGAATATGTAATTCATACAGTTAAGACAATGCAGCTTTTTATTTTGTATTTTTTGTAATGTTAAAGCAGAATTATACAGTTTTTGACTGTAAGATGCATTTCCTCAGATGTGAATTATAACACGTGTGCTGGTCAGGTCTCAACACTCAAAGCATGCAGTATTTTCCATACATTTTCAAACCACCTGGACAATCCACCTGGAGTACCCTAAGGTTAAGTGCCTTTCTTGAAGACCACACACTGATACAGCAAACCTGCAGTCTCAGTAATTCTGCATTTCACACTTACATGAGATATATAATGCAGTAGATAGAGAGATCTGCTGACCCACATATAATTACAATAACTACTACTTATTTCCTCTAAAATTAAATGAGCAAAAACAAAAAATTTAATTTAGCCACAAGCCCCACTTGCGAATATAAGACAGTGTATTATGAGGTGAAGCTGTCATTTATTCATTTTTAGAAAAAGTACAAAAGCTGTCACTGGTGTGGTATCTTTTCAAAAGGCACCAATATAAGCCCTAATATGTACCCTTTAAGTACTAATATGCACCCTTAAGAGGTAAATACGGTATAAAAGGTGTACTTTTGAAAGGGTACTGCCTCAGTGACAGCTTTTGCACCTTACTTAAAGAGTATATGCCTGTATTGTACAATTTGATTCACCTTGCCTTACTAGACTCATTCTCTGACTCTGGAAATTCACTCTAAATTTAGTGTGGCAGTTGTTAACTAGATATCATAAATACAGGCGTCTTGACATAGGCTGTGGAAGAGCAAGGGGAACATTTGCGGCTGGAAAGAATAGAGGGAATACAGACTGGAGGTTTTAAAAAAGTGTGACAGAGCAAGAGAAAGAGAGAGGTGATGATTCAGAACAATAATCCAGCCAAACTCTCTCTCTCTCTCAGCCCCTCACTGCTGACATCACCTTCAATCATGTGTAAAATATTACAGAGTAAAAGCCCACTATTTATTTCAAACGTCCCCAAAGGGAAAATAGGGATGGAAAAGAGGTGGAAAGAGAGAGAACGAGACAAACAAACATCAGGCTTTCCTCAGTGGATACACTCATTCTCTTTCCATTTCGGTCTGAAAATTGAGTCTCTTTTTTTCTCTTATTCTGTCAGACATTCCTCTTGGTCTGTTTCCCCTTGACATGCTTATAGAATTACAAATGTATTTAGACGTACTGAAAACAGAAACGTATACGAGCATTTGAACATTACAGCCAGCAAAGTTAAGTGAACGAGTGTGTAGGTTGGACACCATCTCCTGCGGGGTCTATCTGGAAACTCAGCTTCTCAGTTGGTGCATATTTGAAACACCTACACAAACACATTTAATTTGGTCTCACATACGAACTCTCCAGCTAACTACACAATGGCAAGGTGCCCTACCACCTGCTGTTGCATCTGAGTTATAAAGTCCCCATAGACAGAGAAAGAGAAAAAATATGCGTGTGACACCAGCTTCTCATTTGTTGAAGTCTTAATTGCACTGAGTAATTTAGCAAACTGTCACCTTTTGTGTTCCTGTGCTGACTTTTGTTCTGGATCAGCAAATTTAACAGTGTGTGAAATGTAGCTATAAAAGGGAAACTAGTAATGTGGGTTTCATTTGAACATTGGAGCTGACACCTTTTTTATTTATTTATTACATTTTCAAGAATGAAAGAGGTGTGTGCTTCGTGAATATTGCATTTTCGATTTCATTTACACTACTGTCCAAAGGTTTTGGGTAGGTACTTTTTTTTTTTTTTTATGTTTCTGAAAGAAGTCTCTTATGCTCATCAAGGCTACATTTATTTAATCCACAACTAACCTACACTAAAAATAGTAATATTACAATTAAAAATAACTTTTTTTCTATTCAAACATATTTAATAGTAATTTATTCCTGTGATGGCAAAACTGAATTTTCAGCAGCCATTATCTTTAGGTTCACATGATCCTTTATATCCTTCATTTGTTGCTCAAAAACACTTTATAATTATGAATGCTGAAAACAGAGGGGAAAAAAGGTGAATGAAATTGATGATTCCCATTCTGATTTTGATAACTATTCTAGTTCTTTAAAATAATAATTGTATAAAATAACTATTGGAAACATTTTACTGAAGACATATTTAGGGACAAAAGGAATGTAATTCCACTGCCACACAGTCAGGGATTGAAATTAACTTTTTCACTCACCAGCCAATTTGGCTACTAAATTTTTACACAATGACAAATAATTCTGCTAATTAATAGATTTTGGTCATTTCAAATAATAAATACATTTCAGTTCACACATATTGCAAAATGTGTGTTTACATTTTTCAGAGGCATCATAAATACAATCCAATAATTGGGCTTAACTATATATCGAACAGCATAACACTCATTCAGTCAGGAATCAGACTACATTGGTCATGTTGTGTTTTGTGCTGTAGATTCAGAAAGTTGCAGTGTTGCTGCTGAATAGTGCAGAGAACTTAGTTGTGGACAGTTGTGGCCTAATGGTTAGAGAGTCGGACTTGTAACCCAAAGGATTGAGTCTCTGTACCGCCAGAAATTGTAGGTGGGGGGAGTGAATGTACAGCTCTCTCTTCCACCCTCATACCATGACTGAGGTGCCCTTGAGCAAGGCACCGAACCCCCAACTGCCACAGCAAAAATGTCTGCCCACTGCTCTGGGTGTGTGTGTGTGTGTGTGTGTGTGTGTTTACTTCTCACTGCTGTGTGTGTGTGTGTGTGCACTGGAATGGGTTAAATGCAGAGCACAAATTCACTTCAATTTGGGACACCATACTTGGCCACACATCATTTCACTTTATGAACTCTGTCAAAGTATTTTAGTACAATGTTCCATTGAATGTACATACTTGAAGAGAAGGTGCAACACTCACGCTAGAAGAAAAGACTTATACTTTATTAGTTAAAAACAAGTGACGTTTCGGCTATTCTCAAAGCCTTCATCAAACATCAAGAACTACTGCACATGCAAGAACCAATAAGAGAACCGATGAATACAGCCTAAGTGAGCATAAAGAGCAGTTCACACCAAGAATGACAACTATAGCAATAATGCTATTGTTTATATAGTTTTAAAAATCATTCTAAACTTAATTGGTGTGGACACTAGTATTTTTATCATTATACTTATCTCTATAGTTATCGTCCTTGGTGTGTACGGGCCTTAAATTACCTTTGTCTTAAACATTAAAAATCTTACCAACCCCAAACTTTTGAACAGTACGTTACAAAACAGATAACATCCAGTCATGATTATTTACGTGAAGTTATATAATGCACATATCTGAGTGACTCTATTGATTTAATTTAGATTCTACACTTGCCCACTATTGACCCTTGATGAGAAAATAATTGATAAAAAATGTGTCCTGTAGCTTTCAATGCTTGGTATGTCGTACAAAACTATTTTTGAAGCTGATTAAACGCACAGACACATAGATGCAGGATTCACTTTAAATCTACGCTTATAATAAGGCAAACAGACTTTTTTCCCAATTTCATGACATTTTACTTATTATTTTACTATTTACTTTACTATTGTTCACAACATATTATACAACAAGACAGACATCATCAAAAGAGATCAGTCACTCCCAAGAGACAGTTTACAGGGAGAGACTGATTTCTTCTGCTGATTGTTTGTGTGTGTGTGTGTGTGTGTGTGTGTGTGTGTGTGTGTGTGTGTGTGTGTGTGTGTGTGTGTGTGTGTGTGTTGTGTGTGTGAGTGTGAGTGTGAGTGTGAGTGTGTGTGTGTGAACAGCTTTACAACACTTACCAAACAGATGCTGAACACCAAGTACTTTCCATCTTGCTGCTACAGCCTGATTTACTCAAATCTCAATAACTATGATTGAACTAAACCTACACACTGAGACAGATTAAGGGGTTGGATACGCTTATATGCACGCTTACAAGCGTCCATTCCAAAATCTCGCAGTCCGAACACATGCACGCTCACTTCTTGACAGGCTCTGCTCTCAGACTATTTGCCCAAGCTGTCTTGATTATAGTTGTTTGTGACACTCGGAGGTCCACTCTCTCCATTTTGAGAGTGGTTCACTCTCCCTCACTGTCTGGCCATACAGGCTAATGGCAACTCACTAAAATGCTCATTAATCTCAATCTCACAGTTAGCTGCCTTCAATTAGCATAATACTTTTTGGTAAGGTTGTTTTATTTGATTACAACATAATTTGCCAGGTATCAACTGCCTTTCATTATTTTATTTTATTTTATTTTATTTTATTTTATTTTGATGTGCTAAACCAGCACAGATTTGACAGTTTTCTGTTCCGTTGATTCTTTTTAATTAAGTAGAGTGTTTTACAGCACACCGTGTCTCTCTCCCTCTGAACGCTGGTGTAATTTAGGATTATCATAGAATTAATTGAAGAAGTTTTAGAGTGATTCCAAATGGCTGCTATAGAACATTGCATATTGGATTGTGAATCCTGCTGTGAAAAAAAAAACAGCAGAGTAGCTTTTAAGTGAATTGAGGAACTGTACTGAAAGGTACTTGAAAGGTAACTTGAAATAATTAAAGCAATGATGACTTTTCTTTTTTATTACATAATAATGACAATATATCCATCCCAGTCAGTCATGTCACTATGGCAGTTGTGATGCCTGATTACTGGATTAAATTGGCCCAGGTTTCTTGTTTTAATATCTTTTTTATAGCTTTACTGATTTATTGCCAACTAAGGTTAATAACACAACAGAAAATGTCTCCAGGTTACGCATGTAACCATGGTTCCCCGAAGGGAACGAGACGCTGCGTCGAAACGCTAAGGGAACGCCTCCAACGTGACAACGCTCTGAATCACATGTGTAATCAGTCCAATGGATGGGCGAGACGTCACGGGCGGGGTGACATAACGACCAGGAAGTTTAAAAGCACGTGCGGTGGAACCGGCGTCAGCTTCTAGGAATGAAGCATGCGCTCGCAGGGATGCCGGAAGTTCACCTCTGAATGATAGTATTTTCTTCCCTCTGAGAAAATAGCTTTTAAAATTGCTATTGTATGGCAACAAATCATATTTTGACATGCTCAAATACAACGGGTTAGAATCAATCAGCCATGTTGTGAACTCTGACATTCAATAAACGTCAACGAAATTTATATGCACTGCTAAACGTCTGATGAAACCAAGGCTCATAGATTAGCAAATAGGATAACAATTACTGGAGAGCTGGTCGTCCCAAGGGCCGTGGACCATAAGTGATGAAGAGAAGAGTGCAAAGGGAGTAGGGACAGAGGGGCCATCAAATTAGCCTGGTCGTTTGCTTGTGTACTATGACTCGTGAGGGGGGAATTGCTTTAGACTGTTTGCTTCTAATGAAGCATGTGCATGTGTGAGATAGAACCCAGCAGTGTGAAATCACAAAACAAATGTAAAAATGAAAATGCAAAACCATCCCCAAATACACATTTGCAAGTTATCGTGTACCCTGCACGCACATATATACCTTTTTTATCTGAGGAAATGTCATTCATGTAATGTTCACGTTTCCTCTTTACAGGCAGGCAAGTTTGAGATCACTCCAGTGAGATGGAACTGTGAGAAACAGATCATAAGATTTTAGATGAGATGGAAAAGGAAAGAGCGGAAAGCAGTGATTCCTAATTTTCTGTCAAACATGCAAGCAGAATCGGTGTCTGGACGAATAACTTAATGGGGCATTTGGAAATTTAAAATTTTCATGTTACCCTTGTAAAAGTAATGCTGTGTTGGATCAAAGTAAAGGAAATGTCACCACATTAAATTGGTTTATTTTATTTCTCATAAAAATATATATATGAATAAAAGCAAATAACTAATTTAATCAAAAAAAGGATTTTTACAATATTTTTATAATCAATCATAATGCAAGATCTTCTGCTGCCTTCACATGCTATCACATGCTATCAGAATTATTGTAAATGTTTTCTAGTCGTAAATTGGACATGAACAGACTCTCAAGTCATATTTACAACTAGGAAACCCAGAGTTCTTTAGTAATGACGACCCATAGACACATATGCATATCCATATTGTATGGTGCAGACAGACAGGTAACTGCTTATATCATGAATGCCAGTAACCACCACTGGTCTAAGCAAATAGTTTCATAATTAATTTACAATTATATTTATTTATTGATGAAATCACATTTTGTGTCTGTTAAATCGGGTAAAACACATAGTTTTGGTTTATACAGACATAGATTGGGTTTGGCATACCAGTTTACGCTTATATCAAACAGTTAAACTCAACACAAGCCCAGCAAGATGAACTTCAGATCTGTCAGAGCCATTGGCTCTCACAGACAGGTAAATCACCCCATTGAGTACTGAAGGCCTTGCCTGTCTGTTGTCTGTACCCTAGGGCGTCTTCAAGTGGGGGAAAATAGTGGTCAGCACTGATCTTTACTCTACAGACATTTTTCACACTTTTAGGATGAAGACTTCATACTCTTTTAAAGCTCTGACTGCTTGTATGCTGAACGCTCAAGGCTGACATTGCTCAAATCAAGCAGTTATCTCTACAATGTGGTTAACTGTTAAATTCACATCATTCATATTTGTTGCACCATTGTTCCTTTCTACATTGACATAATTGCTTTCCTTTGAAAGTAAATACACACTGAAATACTGGTTGTTTGTCTATTTCAGTAAGTCTTGTCTATGTGTGCTTGGTTCAGTGGGGAAAAGTGCAGTTTGCAATTTCTTTATTTGTTATGCATCTTTTGAATTTGGGATGTGTATTATATGTGTATGTGCAAGGTAAACATATGCTCAAGGTGAGTAAGTGGGAGTAGAATTGGAAATGAAACTCCTGGGAAATGGTATTCAAAGTGGTAGTGGAGCATCATGATATGGCCTCTTGTTGTGGTGTTTCATGATTTGCACATTATGTCATTGTTGTCATGTTTCTGATTGGCATCATGCTAGATCTGAAAGATTTGTCTGGAAAGCATGTTATGTACAAGGACATGATAACAGTTTTCTCCAAAAAGAGTTTTGAATTTATTCTTTCACATTCTCACCTGTTCTCACCTTGTACGATGTAAACACCATGGATACATAGGCTATTAGTTCAGTTCCATTGTATATATATATATATCAAAGCACTTGCATGTGCTACACAATA
>NW_015551055.1:47355-49832 GCF_001515605.1 Sinocyclocheilus anshuiensis
ATAGGTGTTCGAAACTAAAATGAAAAACGTCTCCGGGTTACACATTTAACCATGGTTCCCCGAAGGGAAGAAGATGCTGCGTCGAACGCTATGGGAACGCCTTCAGCGTGACCACGCTCTGAATCACATGTGTAATCAGTCCAATGGATGGGCGAGACGTCACGGGCGGGGTGACATAACGACCAGGAAGTTTAAAAGCACGTGCGGTGGAACCGGCGTCAGCTTCTAGGAATGAAGCATGCGCTCGCAGGGATGCCGGAAGTATGGTATTGAGACGCAGTGTCTCGTTCCCTTCGGGGAACCATGGTTACATGCGTAACATGGAGACGTTCCCCTTCAGGAACTTGAGCTGCGTCGAACGCTATGGGAACGAGAATGCCCACACTGCCAGAATTACAGATCCCTGCCTAGTGTGGAAGAGCACAGCTAAAGCAAGAGAACGGAGCCAGGAGTGGTGCAGAATGCAAGTAGGCACCTGACAAAGTAGGCGGGGACATCCCGCCCAAAGGCCAACTTCAGAAGGAGTGAGTCTTGACCCCCCAAAGAGAGGGGAGATCAGAGGACTCAAGGCTTTGGAATAGCATCCTGATCCACCGCTTAGCATAAGCTTCTCTGGCCGGAGGCCTCATCTGGCCAGAGGCCTCAGCCTCAGCGCACCGCGGAGGAAACTTGAAACCAGGGGGTGTCTGCCCACTGACTGGCCACCAATAGGGGTGCGGTAGGCTGCAATGGCTGCCACGTAGACGTTTAGGGTGGAGTGGGTGAACCCTGCAGAGAATCTGGCCTGCAAGAACTCCAGAACTGTACCAACTGGGCAGTTGACTGGGTCAAGCTGGCAGTCTCCGCACCAAGAAGTGAAAAGTTTCCACTTCAAGGCATACAGTTTCCTCGTTGAGGGAGCTCTGGATTGGACGATGGTCTCCACAACCTCGGTTGAGAGACCGGAAGCTGCAAGTTGTGCCCCCTCAGGGGCCACATCCAAAACTTCCACAGCTCCGGGAGGGGGTGGAATATCGTGCCCTCCGCCTGTGAGAGGAGGTCCCTCCTGACGGGGAACCGTCGAGAAGGGAAATCAGGTCCGAGAACCATACTCGGCCTGGCCAGAACGGGGCTACTAGCAGCAGAGAGACCCCGTCCTGGCGCACTCTCTCCAGAACTCCTGGGAGCAGAGCAATCAGGGGAGAAGCGTACAGACAAAGCCTCGTTCAAGTCTGCACCATAGCGTCCAGTCCGAGAGGAGCTGGATGAGTCAGACAGAACCAGAGGGGACAGTGTGATGTCTCTCGAGTCACAAACAGGAAAAGCTCTCCATATCTGCTTCACCACCTCGGGGTGAAGTCTCCATTTCCCAGGCCTCAGCCCCTGCCTCGACAGGATGTCTGCTCCCATATTGAGATGCCCAGGAATGTGAACTGCTCTCAGCGAGAGGAGTTTTCCCTGGGACCACATAAGGATCTGGTGTGCCAGCCTATACAGGGGGCACGGACGCAGACCTCCTTGGTGGTTGATATAAGAGACCGGTGCGCACCAACGCATGGTGATCTCTTAGGTCCGGGAGAAAGTGTTTCAAAGCTAAAAACACGCCAATTGATGTGCCACTGAGATGGCGACCACTCCACAGACCGCGGGCCGAGCGGCCACTCATGTCTGCTCCCCAACCAGTGAGGGACACGTCCGTCGCTAGCGTTACGCGGCAACAAGGAGCTCCCAGCACCGGGCCCTGAGACAAGAACCAAGGTTTCCTCCACATGTCCAAGGCACTTAGTCAGCGCCGCGTGACTCTCGATGCCGAACCGCTATCTGCTCTGAATGAGCTAATATCAAACAATCGTCGATGTAGTTGAGTATGCGGATGCCCTGGTGTCGCAGAGGAGCCAGAGCAGCATCCACACACTTGGTGAAAGTGCCAAGCCGAAAGGAAGAATCCGATATTGGTAAGCTTTGCCCCCAAAGCAAACCTCAGGAACTTCCTGTGATGAGGAAGGATGGAGATATGGAAGTATGCGTCTTTTAGATCGATCGTAACAAACCAGTCCTCAGACCTGATCTGAAACACGATTTGTTTGAGCGTGAGCATCCTGAACTTCAGTCGCATGACTGAGCGGTTCAACTGACATAGATCTAAATTGGGACGCAACCCTCAATCCTTCTTTGGAATGATGAAGTACCGACTGTAGAACCCGGACTCTCTGTCGAGAGGAGGGACCACCTCAATGGCTTCCTTCCTCAAGAGCAACCCTCCATCCTTCTTCGGAACGATGAAGTACCAGCTGTAGAACCCAGACTCTCTTCCGCGAGGAGGGACCACCTCGATGGCCTCCTTCCTCAAGAGAGTATCTACTTCTTGTTCCATTATGAGAGCCTGCTCGGGACCCACCAAGGTGGGTATAACCCCGTTGAACTGAGGCAGAGGAGAACCAACTGGATTCTGTAGCCTCTCTCTACAGTGTGCAGGACCCACTGAGACACATTTGGCA
>NW_015551055.1:49878-52456 GCF_001515605.1 Sinocyclocheilus anshuiensis
AATCAGAGCGGCTAGCTCGGTGCCCTGAAGGAGCAGACCAGCAGGGGATGGCCGTACTAGCTGCTCTAGAGACCTCCGTGGAGGTAGCGAGCCTCTTAGCACCCCTACGTTTCCGGGCGATAACTGAGAGAAACACTCGCCGGAGACCACTGCGCCCTGGAACACCGGCAGGGTTGGCAGACTGATCTCCTGAGGGCACTGAAGAGAGACGGGCACTGTGTGATGCGGTGTAGATTGCTCTTCCCCAGAGGGGCCTGCCCTCCGAGGTCCTGAGCCATAGCATCTGGACTCTCATAGCTGAAGTCTCCTATTGAAAACGATGGTCCTCAGACCCGCGTCATCTCCTAGGAAGACTAGACTGATAGAACAAGAGCCTGCTCGGGGCAAGACCCAATGAGACACGCTTGGCAGGAGCTCCCACACCACCAGGTGACCTATTAAGGGAACCAGTCTCTCGAGACTGGCCTCTGGTGCACTTAGAGCGGCTAGGTCAGTGCCCTGAAGCATTGCTCGGGGCAGGACCCAATGAGGCACGCTTGGCAGGGGCTCCCACACCGCCAGGTGACCTGCTAAGGGAACCAGTCCCCCGAGAACTGACTGCGTGAGCTCCACTCCCCAGTAATGCTACTCATTATAATATTAGGCATAATATGCTTGTGTAACTGATGCTTGTGCAACTGGCGAGCTCATTGATGCCCTCCATATCAACCTCCTCGGAGGAAGACAGGCAGAGTGTCGAGCCCTCTCCCCGGGGGGAAGAACCGCAGCGTGGGCTTCCGAACCCTGAGAGCAGGCGCTGGATCTGGTGGTTGAGGAAGAAGATAGGGACTCGCCCATCTACATTCCCTCCACCGGATCCATATGCGAACCCCACGAGCACAGCTGCTGCTCTGCCTCGGCGAAAGCGGAGCCAGCGCCACGAGAAACGCTAATGAAGGCTCCCTCCTCAAAGCTGACTCTGCGTGCTTCGCTCCCGAGCAGACAACACACAAACTGTGTGTGTCCCCACCCGAATATCTTTTTTCTTTTTAGCACGGGCAGGGAAGAACACACAGCCCGAGCGCTGCCTGCTCTCGCCCAAATGCTTCTTTTGACTGAAGCTTGACATAATGGAGCTTATAAGTGGACAAACAACACTAAATAAGACTCACAAACAGATAGCGATTGACACACACACACAGAGTGCTTGCTGAATGACAGAAAGCTGACGCCAGTTCCACCGCAAGTGCTTTTAAGCTTCCTGGTCGTTATGTCACCCCGCCCGTGACGTCTCGCCCATCCATTGGACTGATTACACATGTGATTCAGAGCGTGGTCACGCTGAAGGCATTCCCATAGCGTTCGACGCAGCTTGAGTTCCTGAAGGGGAATCAGAATGCAATTTAGAGATGGTTGAGGAATAGCTCTAAACCAGCCTAAGTTGGTCTTAGCTTAAAAGTGCTCCAAAATCACATTAAAACCACACAATACACCAGCTTCACCAGGTTTAAAGCTGAGTTAAGATGTTTTTATTTTTGAATAAGATGTCTTTTCATAGTTTTTGTTGTCCTTTATCAATGCAAAATCATCACAAAATGCAGATTCATGCTGATTTTGTTAAAAAAAATTATCACTTTACTGTGTGTATGTACACAATGACACTGAATGAGGTTATGGTGGTTTCCATTATCCAGATTCATTGTTTTCTCTCTATCGTTGCTCTCTCTCATTTTCATTAAGGTCCTCATGATCACACATATACACACACAGAGATATCTCTGTCTTCTTTTAAGGTCATTGTGTTGGCCCTAAATCAATGAAAAGATGTCAGGGTCAAAGTGAACATTGAATGAATGCATTGAACATTTTTTTTTTGGGGGGGGCCAAAAGTTGAAGAATATAAACAAGCACACAGCAAATACCAGTCTAGAAACATACTGCGTGTTTGTTTGTGTGAACCTGCACACACTCTTTTTGGAGTACAACGATGATGTTGGAAATGATGTGCTCTCCCACACCTCCTTGTCTCCTCTACTGAGTGTGTATCCTGAGATGTGCCAAGCCATCTGTTGTTTGTGTGTATGTGTGTGTGCAACCACTTTCTTTTGATCATGCCTCATAAAGTCCCTGTTCCCCATGTGCTGTTACTAACTTTGATATATTTTAAGGAATTACTCCATATTTTGTCAGATCCAATAATCCTGCTCACAATTATTACCTGACAAACAGAAAAGCATTTCATGACACCCACACTTTGAAATTTACTCAGCAAAAAGCTGTCCTTTTGAAGCTCATGCTGAATCCTTTTATTCAAGAGAGTGCCATGACTTACAGTAGAAGACTTTTTGTCTCTGTTCTTTGATTATGTGATTGTATTAAATGCAGCAGAGCAGCTAAAATCATATCTTAGAGTTATGGAAAGAAAGACTGCACAAACAAAAGACAAGACAGAATGAAACTGATTTGCTGAAATGAAATGGACATTGAGAGGAAGCTGTTTCCCTTTCAGTCGGTCACTCCCGTCGTCACGTCGGATGACCGACGAATTGGGATCTCGCTTAGAGAGACCAATCTACTTCGAGTGTAAACTAAACGAGCC
>NW_015551055.1:53174-54463 GCF_001515605.1 Sinocyclocheilus anshuiensis
GTAGGGCTCGAGTGGAGACTTCCACCGTGTCCTGAGCCCTCAAGGTTGCACGATTGGTTCTCGGGGTGGTCCGTGCTGGTTCTCAGCGCCCCGCCTCGGTGCCTTTCTTCCCGGAGGTGCATGAGGAGCTCACCAGGTCGTGGACGGCACCTTTCACTGCCGGAAACCGATCTTCTGGTTCCTCCTTCCTCACCACCCTCGACGGTGGTGCAGCTAGGGGTTACAATGGTCCCCCCGGTGGAGCGGTCGGTTGCGATGCTGTTGTGTCCTAATACCGCCTCCACCCGGCAGGGAGAACCGTGCCTCCCCTCCCGGGTCTGTAGGTACTCGGCTGGCCAGCGATGCTTATACGACCTGTGGAGAAGCTGCCTCCGCCTTACACGCTACGGCGTGATTGCAAGTGCACCAGGCCAAGGCACTGAGGGACTTGCACGAGGGTAGTCACGACCCGGAAGTTCGCAGAGAATTCCGCACCGCGGCGGACCTCGCGCTACGAGCGACGAAGGTTACGGCACGGTCTCTGGGTCGGGCGACGTCCACTATGGTGGTCCAGGAGCGCCATTTCTGGCTGTGACTGGCTGACATGCGCAGACATGCAGAGACACGATTCTTGAACGCCCCCGTGTCCCAGACCGGCCTTTTCGGCGACACGGTGGAGAATGGAGAACAGCAGTTCTCTGCTGACCAAAGCAGACTGAGGCCATCAGATACATCCTGCCCTGGCGTGCAGCTGCTGCCGTCGCCGAGGGTGGCCCCCTGCCACCGCCCCGCTCCTGCGGCCTCCAGCAAAGCTGCGCCGTGGAGCCGGTCGCAGGGCAGCCGCCCCGCCCGTCCAGGCCCCCGCCAAACCTGGTGGCAAGCGAAAGAGCAAGAGGCCCTGAGACGGGCAACCCAGAGGTGGAGGGACCTGCTCTTCAGGAGATGGTAAGCACACCACTCCCCCCTCCGGAGGAGGGCCGGGCGGAGAATCTTTTCACCTTTTTCCGCCGCTGTCCTCTCGGTCGGTGGTACCCAAATACTCGACAAAGAGCAATTCCTCGATTTCTGGGTCCCCAGAGGGGACGGGGGGTTGTGGACGATCCAGTGCGTATCACACTCACCCTCCTCTCACGCCAGTGAGCAGCAGTGGGCGGATCAGGAGGACGAACCAACGGACTACTGCTCTGCTCGAACGCAGGTCAGTGTTACACACACCCAGACCCCGCCTCGGACCGGCTACGAGACGCCCGGGCCGGGTCCCTGCGTTCTTCCGCGCTGCCCCACTGCGGGTACGCCTGTAGTTCCGTTGA
>NW_015551055.1:55654-56354 GCF_001515605.1 Sinocyclocheilus anshuiensis
AAAAGTATCGTTCAGGAACCGGTATCGAAGTCAAGGTATCGGTATCGATATCGAACATTTTTGAACGATACCCAGCCCAAGTCCTAATACCGCCTCCACCCGGCAGGGAGAACCGTGCCTCCCCGCCCGGGTCTGTAGGTACTCGACTGGCCAGCGATGTTTATACGGCCTGTGGAGAAGCTGCCTCCACCTTACACGCTACGGCGTTGTTGCAAGTGCACCAGCCCAAGGCACTGAGGGACTTGCACGAGGGTGGTCACGACCCGGAAGTTCGCAGAGAACTCCGCACCGCGGCGGACCTCGCTCTACGAGCGACGAAGGTTACGGCGCGGTCTCTGGGTCGTGCGATGTCCACTATGGTGGTCCAGGAGCGCCATCTCTGGCGGTGTCTGGCCGACATGCGCGAGACGGACAAGACACGATTCTTGAACGCCCCCGTGTCCCAGATCGGCCTTTTCGGCGACACGGTGGAGAACTTCGCCCAGCAGTTCTCCTCCGCCCAAAAGCAGACTGAGTCCATCAGGTACATCCTGCCCCGGCGTGCAGCTGCTGCCGTTGCCGAGGGCGGCCCCCTGCCACTGCCACTGCCCCCGCTCCCGCGGCCTCCAGCAAAGCCGTGGAGCCAGTCGCAGGGCAGCCGCCCCGCCCGTCCAGGCCCCCGCCAAACCTGGTGGCAAGCGAAAGAGCAAGAGGCCCTGAG
>NW_015551055.1:56533-57362 GCF_001515605.1 Sinocyclocheilus anshuiensis
GCCTCCAGCCGATATGAGGTCGGGGTTTTACAGCCCTTACTTCATTGTACCCAAGAAAGGCAGTGGGTTGAGACCTATCTTGGATCTGCGCGTCTTGAACCGGGCCCTTCACCGGTTACTGTTCAAGATGTTGACGCAGAAACACATCTTCGGGTGCATCCGTCCCCGAGATTGGTTTGCAGTGATCGACCTGAAGGATGCGTACATTCATGTGTCGATCCTTCCGCGCCGCAGACCATTTCTGCGGTTCGCGTTCGAAGGAAGAGCATATCAGTACAAGGTCCTGCCCTCCGGGCTGTCCCTGTCGACCCGTGTCTTCACGTAAGTTGCGGAGGCATCCTTTGTTCCCCTGAGAGAACAGGGCATTCGCATTCTCAACTACCTCCACGACTGGCTCATATTAGCTCAGTCTCAGGATCAGTTGTGCGAACACAGGGACTTGGTGCTCTCGCACCTCTACGAGACACGCCTACGCTTTGAAGTGGAACCTGTTCGTTGAGCGGTGTTCTTCTCACCGAGAAGACTCCCGAATATGCTTGATCAGAGTAGTGCTGTCCTTTTTGCAGCAAGGGTTGGAGCGAGGGCTGTCTCCCTCCACCCTCAAAGTCTATGTCGCGGCAATCGCTGCTAACCACGACCCCGTAGAAGGGAAACCACTGGGGAAGCATGACCTGATCATCAGTTTCCTTAGGGGGGCGAGAAGGCTAAATCCTCGCGTTTTCGGTCGACGATTCGTGCCTTGAGTTCGGGCCGGCCGACTCCCAGGTAACTCTGAGGCCAAGCTATGTGCCCAAGGTTCCCACTACTCCCTTCAGGGATCAGGTGGTGA
>NW_015551055.1:57372-79983 GCF_001515605.1 Sinocyclocheilus anshuiensis
TTCCATATGCACCTAAGGAATGTTCATATGTGTATTTGCTTCCGAAACCTCCTTCGGGAAGGTTGGAGCTTCCGCAACGTCCCTGTCCCAAGTGGAACGAGTACGTTTTCCCAGTGTTATCCAGTCTTACTGATTGGGTAGTGCCATAGCAGCAGTAGCTGGTCCTCTTGTGGTAAGCCCTGGCCTACGCCAAAACGTAGGGGCGCAGGTGGCTTCCACGGGACACTGGAAGGTGCGGTACCTGTGGCCCTTTGTTAGGGATCCCAATTCATCGGTCATCCGAAGTGACGTCGGGAGTGACCGACTGAAAGGGAATGTCTCGGTTACATATGGTAACCCTCGTTCCCTGAAGGGGGGAACGCTCGGCTCCTCAGCGAAAACCTGAATATGCGCTGCATATTTGAATATGCGCTGCCTACTTATTCTCACGCTGTGATCAGCGGTAGCTGGATGCAATAATCGCATGCCAATGTGCATTGGCTCATTTAGTTTACACTCGTAGTAGATTGGTCTCTCTAAGCGAGATCCCAATTCGTCGGTCATCCGACGTGACGTCTCCGTTCCCTCCTTTAGGGAACGAGGGTTACCATACGTAACTGAGACGTTTTCTTGTGCTGCTACTTCTCCAAGCCTTTAGACTTTTGCTGGTAGATGGTAAAATCCCACATACCAGTGTCTTACAAACCACAGAACACTCTAGCAACAGAGAACCTTTTTTTAATGTTATGTATTCACTCTCCTTTGGCTTTGCTTTTTAGTTGGTGTGTTGCAGAATTCATCTTTTTTTCTAGGGGCGCAGGTGCTAACAGCTAACAAGGAATGTTGTTCTCAGAACTTTGGCTAACAATAATTAGTTAAAAAGCATACCGTGAACAATAAAAAAAAAACTCTCTCTTTAATACATATCCAGAGAATAAACATCAACAGCAGAACATATATAATCATATCAAAGATATAACAATCCTCATCCAGTGCATATTGGTAACATAAAAAACACTGGAAACATAAAAAAGCTTAAGTGAGAGTGCAGTTATATTCTGTATTTTTTAACTTTGAATTATAAAATGGAATGTTTCCTTAACTTACGCATAGTTTACAGAAATAATGTTTAAACAAACTGTCCGAAAGAACCAGTTTGCAGAAAAGAATCCTACTTAATGTATGCTTTAATACAGCTCAGTTCATGTCCGTGTTTTTTCTAAGCATGCATTTTATAGAGGTTGCATTCAACTGTAACTGATTGCCTTTAAGAGGAATCATTTATTTGCTCATCATGATTCCATTCTATCCCGTTCTATTCTATTCAGCTCTTCTCTGTTGCTCAGGAAGAAGAAAAAGTGGAAAGGGGAAAGATTAGAAGGACTGGGAGAGGTGCTTGCCTTTGGTCTGAGGAACATGATGTTATAATACTCCCAAGCACACACACAATGTAGGAAAGGTGGTGTGTATGGACAGAGATGCCGGCACACTTTGAGCAAAAGAAGCAGCAGCCTTTGATCTTGGAAGGTCTATTTCCCTCTGCATTTCAAAGCAGAGACAAAGCACAGTCAACACACACACTGATACTCCCAAACACACACACATATGTGCAGCGGCACTTAGTAGAACCCCACAGAACTGAGTGTCCTTGGACAGCTGACTGACTGACAAACCAAGGCTTAGGTCACTGAAAGGAGCCCTCGGTTGGGCTTACACACACACACAGATGCTCACAGTGCTGTCATCTATACTGTCACAAAAAGAGCCTCCCTACTGCCAATAATGAGACTCGCTTTATCAAATTAATGTGTCTCTCTCTGTTCTCTCTGTCTTTTTTCTACTGAAAGAATGAGAGATTCGAAAGGAAACTGAGGGAGTATATAGCGCAAGGCAAAGCGAGCAAGAGAGAGGAAGAAGATAAGGCTTCTCCCAGGGCTCTGGCAGCAGGGCGACAGTGGAAGCAGGGACTGCTGGGGGAATGAAGGGATGCATGGGAGATATTTAATAAGGAAGAATACGATGAAGGAGAGAGACATGTATTATTCATCCCCACTCTCATCCGCTGAGTTTGCGTAAATCAAATAGAAGCTCTCTTTGTTTGAGAGATCAAGCCTGGCTGTTT
Organism: Sinocyclocheilus anshuiensis; assembly: GCF_001515605.1. Taxonomy (NCBI): domain Eukaryota; kingdom Metazoa; phylum Chordata; class Actinopteri; order Cypriniformes; family Cyprinidae; genus Sinocyclocheilus; species Sinocyclocheilus anshuiensis. The sequence continues at coordinate 59,474 of NW_015551055.1, forward strand.
GACTTGTATAGATTTTATTAAATTCATTTGATCGAAGTCGAAGGAAGATGAGGAGGACAGATGTGCTCCAGTCAATGTACGGCATGTGTGGAGAGGGAAATTTTGACCCTTAAACGGGAGTGAATTGCAATGGAAGAATAAATTTAGACAGGATGGATGAAAATGATCTTAGCGTGTTGCCATAACTCTGCCCCACTCTCTGACTCTCTGGAGGGAAGCAATTTCCTGTAGGTTTTCGCAGCAGGCAGACAGAGTGTGCGTGTGCTAAGAATGTAAGGAAAACACCCTCGGATTGCGATACCAAATGTGCAACATCCAAATATGCACAGCCACGTGGTGACATATCACTTGCATAAAAATTCTCATGCACAGCAGGAAAGTGTGACGGTGTGAAAGAAGCAGAAAGAAAGTGTGCGTAACATGCAGAAGAACGAGCCGGTGAATGTGTGAGAAACCTACAGTATTTACAGAGTAGCCTAAAAGTTTCTGAAAGCTGCAGAAGCACTATATGCTTGTTGTTTTAATTCAGTGGTGGATGAAGTACACAAATCTTGAGTAAAAGTACACATACCTTAATAAAATAGTGATTAAGGCAGGCAGACAGAGTGTGCGTGTGCTAAGAATGTAAGGAAAACACCCTCGGATTGCGATACCAAATGTGCAACATCCAAATATGCACAGCCACGTGGTGACATATCACTTGCATAAAAATTCTCATGCACAGCAGGAAAGTGTGACGGTGTGAAAGAAGCAGAAAGAAAGTGTGCGTAACATGCAGAAGAACGAGCCGGTGAATGTGTGAGAAACCTACAGTATTTACAGAGTAGCCTAAAAGTTTCTGAAAGCTGCAGAAGCACTATATGCTTGTTGTTTTAATTCAGTGGTGGATGAAGTACACAAATCTTGAGTAAAAGTACACATACCTTAATAAAATAGTGATTAAGTAAAAATCACTCCTTTCAGTGTTACTTCATTTGACAAACCTTGTTTATTTATTTGGGGACACTTTATTTTGATAGTCTACTTTAGACATTGTACTAACTATAAGTAACTTTGCAACGTATGTCAAATAACTCTCATTAATTTGCAACTACTTGTTAACTAACTTTCATTAGAGTATTAGTAGACTGTTAGGTTAAGGTTAGTAGAATAAGTTGACATGCAAAGTCACTTATAGTCTACTGGGGGACCAAAACAACATGTTAACAGGTATTAAGCAGACAGTATGTTACTCTAATGACTGGTAGTTAACATGCAGTTGCAAAGTTACTGAGTAGAATGTCTAAAGTGGACAGTCAAAATAAAGTGTTAGCATTTATTTTGCCATTGTGTATACATCATCTTACAGTACGAGATATGATGATGACACTGAATGTATACTGATTTACAAATAAACAAGACACAGACGGTGACCTGCAAATGTGCACATTCACATGTCTATGAAAATGAAACTAAATGAAACATGACTGACCATTTGTGACAGTAGTGGAGTAAAAAGTAGAATATTATCCTTTAGTAATAATATTAGTAAATCTTTCCCAAATTTGTTAAATCTGTTTTTGCAACATCCAGGGATGTCTTTGATTGAAAAGATTTTAGGGGAAAAAGCTGTTTACTACTGTAAAAATATTTTAAAAGTTTTCTTATTTTAAATAAATTAATATTTTAAAAGTTAACTTGTGGTAATCTGTACTATTTACAATTACTTTTATATTTACTGTAAGTATTATTTTCAATTATACTACTGCTCTTAATAACCAACAGCATCATTGCAACATTTTTATAAAACAGTAAACCAACAGTTAATATTGCAGAACTACAGCCCTCATCTTTCAGCGGTCCTCTCCATTCACCCAGAAGGAGCATCAAAAGGTGTGGGTAAAAATCTGCTGTCGGCAAACCACTTATTACATTTCGCAGACACGAAACCATTCAGGAGCTAGTCACCATGACTCTGTCTCTGTGATCTAGCTGTACCTGACACATAACACACATGCTGCGTCCAAAGATAACTACCTTCCTAATCTACAGCACGAGAAAAGCTTTACATCAAAGAAGTAGCATGTCCAAATACACACCAAGCAAAAAATATCAGTATGACCTACTACTTCCACATAAGACCCAATGAGGCCACAGGAGAGGAGTCGTCATATTTGTAAATGTCAAGGTACAGACCTGCGGTTGACATCGTAAGTCAGCATGATGGATGTATGTTTGGATTATATTCATACTACACACATAAATAGTATGTACTTTATGAACTGTCAAGAAGCACATTTTTCAATAAAATACAGTACATACTCTGACAGCATGCAATTTCCTGCGGTGATTTCAGGTGTGCAAAGCTACAATGATGATGTTCTCATGGTGATTTCATATGCAACAAACTCCATTATTTTGCTAAATGTATTTAGTTATGAAACAAAGACAAAAAATAATGAAAACGGAAGCAGTTCTTATAGTTCGTTTTAGATTGTATATAATGTTTTGTGAGATAGCACTCAGGGTCATTGTGGTCACAAGTTATGGTGGTCAGAAGTAATGGTGAAACAACATACACTGGGACTCATACTCACTAGAGACGTGTTAAACTCATGAGCTGGAAGTGGTACTGAAGGGGCTTTACTCTATTCCACACACTTCAATGGTACATGACTGCCATCTAGTGCAACATCTGTTTTTGCTGCGAGCGGGATCATTAAAAAAGACTTTGCAGGTTTTCTCTGTGTGTGTGTGTGTGTAAGAGAGAACGGCACTGAATTTATTTGAGCAAGAACAAGAGAGAGAGAAAGGCAGCATGTTGGGGGAATATGTGAGAGCGAGCGAGATTGAGTTGTTTTAACATTTCTCCTTCTCTCTCTCTCTCTCTCTCTCTCTCTCTCTCTCTCTGAGCAGCACATTCATCATAAGAATCTTCTCAGTGTATCTCTGTGTAGAATTGATGAACCATCAACACAATTCTCCTCACTTTCTCTTTATATTGATAAAACAATCATGCATGTTTCTCCTCCAGTCACCAGTGCCCACTTATAAGATAAATGGGGTGTCACACAAACACATTTTTGCGTTTTCTTCTATTGCTCTAATGTATACTTCAACCTGCCTAAGAGACAGAGAGAGAGAGAGAGAGAGAGAGAGAGAGAAACTGAGAAAAAGAAGACAAAAATAGTATTCTCCATATTTATTTTTTTCAATACAGATTCTATCATCTTATACATTGTCACTGTTTTTCCAAAAAAGTGAAGTCCTAAACATGGAAATAAATTAGCATGTTTGAACAACGGGTTCCATTGTCCTGAAGTCAGTGGAGTTTTAGAATGGGTTTTTGGTTAAACAGCTGAAATAAGAGTTGTGTCCCAAATGACACACTATATATACACTATGCATTTATTCTATGCACTATGTACTGAATGAACCGTGTATGAATTATATAAGGTTATTTTGTCATCCAACAATGGATTTTATACCCTTGTTGTGTTTATACTTGCAATCTTGTAAACTACACTAACTCAAACTGTCCGTCTTGTACAGTTCAAATACTGAAAGAGTGGTCAGAAGCTTAGTGGTGGTGATGTTGAACGTATGCGACTGTGGTGTAGTTAATTTATAGCTTAATGATAGCTTTTCATGTTTGGCAATTGTGTTTAGGCACCAAAATTCATAAAAACTATGTTCAAAGATGAACGAATCATGTTTTGTTGGTCATAGAGCTTAATTTCTGCAATAATCCAATAGAATTTTCAATAGAAAAATCCTATTGGCTTTTTGTGAAGGGAATCAGGGTGATGATACCATTGAGTTGCAACTCTTGCAAACAGAGATGGACTGAGAGTTTATGTCCATCACAAACCAACAGCTCATGATCTCCCACTATATGTTTCGAAGCATATAAATATCAACCATGTTCTATATAATGCAAACTACTTCCTGCTGTACAATCTAGTTAATACAATGATTTTCACTGTACTTTCATATATCTAAAATATCTGTACATTGGAAATACAGCACAATTAAATTATACAATAAAAAAGTCTAACCCAGAGGTGCCCAAACTCGGTCCTGGAGGGGCCGATGTCCTGCAGAGTTTAGCTCCAACCTGCCTCAACACACCTGCCTGGAGGTTTCTAGTATGCCTAGTAAGAGCTTGATTAGCTGGTTCAGGTGTGTCTAATTGGGGTTGGATCGAAACTCTGCAGGACACCGGCCCTCCAGGACCAAGTTTGGGCACCCCTGGTCTAACCCAATCAGGTGCTTGAAAGGTAAGATCCTCAAAATAAAGTTTATTGGCTAAATCGGTTAGAATTTTAGCACTTCTGATTCCATCATCCATAAGTCAATGGGCTTTTAAAATGGATTTTGGTTAAATGCCTGGAATATGGTCTGTGGTTATTCTACAAAATAAAATACACCACTAATACCCCTTGTGATTTTTTGAAAGCTTTTACTTGTCTTAAAAAATGTGGTTTCTAGTTTATTTATTTGATAATTTAGTTTGGTCCAGGTGCCATTCATTCCAAGTAGGGATAACTGCAGGCTGGAGCAATGAGTGTGACAAAAGTTTAGGGCATGCCGAAAGGTAGGGGCATGGAGAAAGGTCTTCATGATTGGTCGACAAATCTGTTTGTCTGGGTGTGGGGGTAGGGTTAGGGGTAGTTCCTGTTGTACTGATTCACCTTTTGGAACACCTCCTTTCGGCACGCCCATTCATTTACATGGAGAGGGTGGTGTTTATGACCTATACTGCAGCCAGCCACCAGATGGCAATCAAAATGTTTTGGCTTCACTTTTCAGCACGTGAGGCACAGCTAATGCAGATAAATGCATCCCTAATGAGTCACAAACAGTTTTGAAGTGATTGCACAGATGAGACTTCTGCCTCAATTTTTTATTAATTTGTTCTACTGTATACAAATATTCCCACACACACAAAAAAAAACAGCTCAGCTCAATCATCTCAACATTCATGTGTCCATGTCAGTCACTGTATAAATATATATATACACACATAAACACTCATGTGTATATACATGAAACATGTTTTATCCTTCATATGTATCAGCATATACAATGCTGAGTGAGTGAGTTCTGAGACAAATTTCGGAACCACAGTTGCGCTGTCCTCTCTGGCACTGGACAAAGGTCTTGCAATTCAAAAAAGTTGCAATAATTTTGGCCAAAACAGAATCAGTTTAGTGCTCCATAGTGGATGATTTGTATGAGTGGAGAGAGGTATAATGATCACAGTGATGGTAACGCCCTTGAAACAGGGCACTCAGTTCATGAAAGAGGAATTTTGGGTCAAAATCTGCATATCATATACATTTCTCCTCAGAAAAAAAAAAAAAAGAAAGAAAAAAAACTTTCCTCAGCTACCCAAAATAAATCACATTACTACAATTTAATAACTTCTAATAAACATATTCATGATGAAAAAAATAAAATAAAATGATTTCAGAGAATAAATGTGGCAAGAGGCGTTCTAATCTAAATCCATTATATTTTTTTCTGGCTTTGATGTCAATTTTCTGCTTTTTAACGCATCTTTACACATATTCTCCTTGATCTAACTAACATTACTTATTCTTATGCCGCCAAATGCGACACTTTCCAGGTAAGGAAAGCAGTAGTGCAACAACCTTTAGCAGGATAATTCAGTAGCGCTTTCCACACAGCAGTTAGTCATGTCTGAACATGTCTTCAAAAGGTCCGCTGTGAATTTTACACAGCTTGGGTTTAATTTCTTTCTTCCTTTTTTTTTTTTTTTCTTTACCTTTTTTTAACAAATGTGCCAAAACAATATGCTGGCATAATTCTAGTACTGTAAAATGGTGTTTTAAATCAAAAATAAAAAGTGTAATGATAATTTAAATATAGTGCGTAATGTAGTATTTTGCACATTTTAAGACTGAAAAGAGTAACCTTTATTAATTTACTGAACCATTACATTGTGTTCATTATTTCACTTATGTAGAAGTTCTGACATGCTGCTTTATGTCAAGTGTTACTCTTTTTCTTTCCCTTTTTTTTCTTAAAAAAATATTGTCAAGTACAGGAGCTCTGTGGCAGTAAACAGAAGTGACAAAACTGAAAGTCCAGTTTTCACCCTGGGCCCTTAAGAGGAAGGGAAAGGATTTCTTATGATTTTCATACTACAGGGAAACTAAATATTAAAAACTAAGCTTGTGATGATGTCAAAGGCTGAGATATATCAAACAACAACCGGCGGTCATTCAAACTCTTATGATTTCAAATGTGGAGAGAAAAAAAATGTTTTATTGTTTACTCACCCTCAGGTCATTCCAAACCTAAATGTTAATAGTTTTTCTGTGGATCACCAAAGTAGCCTTTTTTTTTTAAGAATCATTATATAGGTTTTGCCATACATCCACAATTCATGTTGACCATGGGCTGTTAAGCACCAAAAAAAAAAAAAAAAAAACATAACCATAAAAGGGACCATAAAGCCATCCAAATGACTTTGTGCATTAGATTCCAAGTCTTCTGAAGCCATATGACAGTTTTTTTGTGGCAATCAGACTGAAATGTAAATTTCCTCACTAATAATCTTTACTTCCAACCAAGCTATGGTCAAGCTTGAGTCCAGATGCAGATTCGTCATTGTTGTCAAAACGGCATTGGATCTCGACTGTGTAGTAACCAAACACAGCGTGCCATTTTTACAGCTGAAATGAAATGGAAAGATAGTTTTTTTTTTCTTCAAAACTGTGATGTGTACATCTGAGTGTAAAGAAAGTATTCTATCCATCGGTTGCTGACTGGATTTTGAGATGTGGGAACACTTAAAAATGGAGGCAGATCTGAATGTGCATTGGGCAATTGATGTTGACAAGACATCAAAACACAGGTCAAATATGCAAATTAAACTGATGTCAAAAACTCGAGATGACGTTGATTTGATGTAGATTTGAACGTCAAACATATTGGCCTACATATATATTAAACCAATTTCAGTATGGAATTAAATTGCTATTATCGCCCAATAACCAGGAAAAGATTTTTGATAAATGTTGATATTTTGATTTAAAAAACCATATGCATGGAATAATTGTGACTCGAGGTAGACTTGAGGTTTGAAGGAGGGCAAGACAATCAGTGAATAATGACTTACATTTCAACCTGTTTCTCACACAAATCATGACTTAGGGATGGGCACGAGTACTTGGAAATGATCAATTGTGAAAACAATAATCAATGTTTGACATGTACACTCAACTCTTTAAAACATAATTTAAACATCTGTATTGGGAGAAGCCAAAAGGAACATAATACAGGATCTTAAAATGCATTTAAGACACATATTTTAAAGAACTGAACTTTTTAAATTTGCATGCTAAATTGAAATGCAACTTCGGTCAAGCCTGCCATGATGAAAACAACTTAGTTACAGTATAATTACAGTAATCTACAAGATAAGCGGACTTGCTTTCTTAGGGGTTTTTTTTTTATTCATTTGGTCAGCGAGTCTTTATATAATTACAAAATATGATGCCTTATGGTTTGATTATGCCAATGGCCACACTGTAAAGTTTCAGGAGTGACAACCGCATTTAAATAGGGAGTGCATCCCCTAAATTACAGTTTTGTGTGTGTATGGAACAGAACTCACTCTCGAAACCATGACACCATGGTAACCATAGCAAAGTTTTGCCGTCTTGCGCGTTTGGTATCAAGCATTTTTGGGATCAGCTCATAAAGCGATCCAGTTCCAGCGATCCAGAGTTAATAAAAGAGGCAGTTGCCAGTCGCTATATTTTGATATGTGGCTTATTTTCAAGATAATGTGTTTGGAGTTTCTGTAAATGTGGTTGTCACTACCTGCACGTTTCGGGGGTCATTCAGTTGTAAAATGCAGTTGTCACTCCTGTAAATTAAACAGTGAGACACGGTGCAACAGTCAAACACACATCCATTTGATGCATTTGTACGTAGGCCAACAGAAAAAACTAAATGCAGATGTACAGAATACTTGAAATATAGCACATGAGTTGTATAACTACTATTACGCTGCTTTTGGGTGTTTTTCTGAGATGAACAGCCCTTGGTCACTATGAACCTTGGTTGTATTGCAAGAACTGTGTAACAGTTCCTCAAAAAATTATTTTGTGCCCCATTAAAAAAAATGAATAAATAAAAAACTACTGCATACAGAATAGGAGTGGCATGAGGGAAAGTAAATGACAGAATTTTCACTGGTGGTTGAACCCTCCCTTTAAGACATATTTCCAGGAAAGTCTATTTTTTTTTTTTTTTTTACACAATTTGGAGATTTGGCTAATATTGGACTGTTCTTTTTATTCCGTTTCTGTTTTAGTCTGTTTTCCTGCACCAATCCTGGTGACATCATTAGGGTGCACATTATAGAAAATGGACACTTAACAGAAGACAGTGAAGAGGCCATGTTCTGCAAAATGCTAACATGACATTTTTTGGCCTTCAAAGGCATACGTGTGAGGCTAAAAAAATCACCATAAAAGGCTTCCAACCTATGACTGTACCCAGATGAAGCTACATTCCATTTAAATATAAAAAAAATAATAAAAATAAAAAATGACAAAGAAACTGAAAAATGTTTTGGCTTCTGGTTGACCCTCATTTATTTTATTTTAAGGCTTCTTTTCTCTCCATTTCTTCTTCTTCTCTACTGTTCCTCACAGCTTTTTGCTTTTCTTGAACAAGCTCTTGATCTTGGAGCGTTTTTTCTCTGCATTGTCGCAAAAGTCCTGGGAGGAGGTGGGTTGGAGTTGCTTGGGCTCCTTGATAGATTTGCTTTCTATGTCGAGGGAGCTAATGGAGGGGTAATGTCCCTCTGGAGGCGTCCCACTAGCGGGCAGCTGCCCCATGCTGTATGACTTTTCCAGAATGCCATTATAGGCCACAGCTTTGGTGCCAGGATGAAAGGTTAAACTTTGAGATTCTGGGAAGACAGAAGAGTGGGTAAGGTCAGGGGAGCCCTTGTGAATGGAGGAGGAGTCAAGAGGAGATGAAGGGGAGGATGTGGAAGAAGGTAAGGTCTCCATGGCGATAGCCTGGGCCTCCTGCGCCAGGAGAAGAAGTTCCTCACGAGAGATTTTACGTGGTGGGGTCTCCATGCCTGTAGCACATGTACTTTGAACAGAGGGACCGGAGAACTGCTTCCTGCCCAAAGAGGAACTGAGAGAATCTGAATCTGAGCATGTGTCCTGAAGATCCCTGTGTGACAGAAAGCTGCATTTATTGGATCAAAATACAGTAAAAACATTAATATTTCAAAATATTATTACAATTTAAAAACATGTTTTCTATTTTAATATATTGTAAAATGCAATTTATTCCTGTGATGGCAAAGCTGAATTTTCAGCAGCCATTACTCAGTCTAAATCATTTCAATATGCTGATTTGGTGCTCAAGAAACTATTCTTATTATAATAAATGTTGAAGACAGTTTTCACTGACTAATATTTTGTGGTGTAGTGAATTTTGCTTTCGCCAACCTAGGGAGGCGAAATAGTGTAGTGATGAATACTCGCGTCACCAATGACATTATGATATTTGGATCACGTGTCACTTAAGGTGTGGTTATGAGTACATCACATAAGAAAGATTGGTGGGATCTCTAACTTGTAGAACCTCTTTCTGTATCATCAACACAAGGAAGACACAAGTGTAATAAAATAGATTTTATTAACAAAAGATAGACAAGAGTAATCAACAACTACTAAATGAATACCATAAATGGAATAGGAATAATGTGCATAAGATGCATAAAATGCAAGTGATTATGTTGGGTGTTGCTATGTTAGAGCTACGTTATCTGGAAAGATAAACTGTTGCTACTCTGAAAGAAATAAGGTGAAGAACCTTATTATGCATCAAACAAATACGGGAAAGATTATTTGTTATCAACTGCAATCAGCTATATAATATCTAATGTAAATGAGAAAATCATATACTGATAATATACAACAATGCCAAAGTCTCTGAAAGAGGTTTGGATAAGTGATAGTTACGTTCTCTGTAGTTGAGTGAGCAGTCCAGTGGCAGTGACTTCATCCACTGGTTGTGCTGGTAGCAATGCAGCGGGGAAAGGAGCAGGAATCCGTTTCGACAGCCTTGGACACGAAGCGCTGGAGGATGCTGATCTTCTGGAGCACCAAAGGGTCCTAAAATCTGGAACATGCAGATGTGGCCCTGGAGTAGGTGCAGAAGGTCCTTAGCCTGGAACACGCAAGCAAAGGTACCTTGGAGTGAAGGTCTGCTCGCCGGAGTTGAACCTTGTTGCAGATGTCTGTGTGTCTTCTGGTGCCTCTCTGGGCTAGAGACTCAGAACTTGGTCAATCCGCTTTGTCTCTCTAGGATGGAGACTCAGGACGTGCTGCATCTGTTGTCTCGCTGGAGGAAGACTCTGAATGAAGTCTGAATGTAGATTATCTCTTTCCTCGCAGGCTGGAGGCTCAAAACGTGGTCGTATCTGTTGCTGCCTCGAAGCTGAAGACTCAGGACTTCGTATCTGTTATTGCCTCTTCCCTCACGGGCCAGAGGTTCAGAACGTTGGTGATCTGTTGCAGTCCTTTCCTTTCCTTGACAGGACTCAGACTCAGAACGAAGGTTGATCTGCTATTGCCTCACCCTTGCAGGGCTCAGACTCAGAACAGTTGTTTCTGTTATTGCCTCTTCCTTTCGGGACTCAGACTCAGTACCGAGGTTTATCTGTTAGTGTCTCACCCTTGCAGGCCGGAGACTCAGATCTTGCTCTGTTAGTGTCTTTTCCCTGACAGGACTCAGACTCAGAACAGTGTATCTGTTAACGTATTTTCCATTGCAGTACTCAGACTCAGAACTTGCTCTGTTAGCGTCTTTTCCCTGACAGGATCCTGGTAACAGGACTCAGACTCAGAACAGTGTATCTGTTAACGTATTTTCCATTGCAGTACTCAGACTCAGAACTTGCTCTGTTAGCGTCTTTTCCCTGACAGGATCTGCTATCGTCTCACCCATGCAGGGCTCAGACTCAGAACAGTGAGTGTCTTTTGGGAAGGTACCTTTATCTCTTTCTGATGAGGAGGAGATTGCAAACTGGTGCTTCTCCATTTCCAGGCTGTGACTGGCTGTTTCCATCAGTCAGGGGACACGGTGTGGCCCACCCTTCTTTCCTCCTGTGGAACTTATTTGTATAGTCCAAACACACATTTAGAAAAGTGTCACTTCAGCTTTACCAATGCATTATTCACTTACCAAACCACAATTAGAATACCTTTGGCAATGTTACGAACACATTAAGTCCAAACATGATGGAAAAAGAATGAACTTTCATACATGCATTCATTTGTCCGTTAACAGCTGAGTTTGTGTAAGATGTTGCACTACACGTCGCTGTCACTGAGAATACTTATTTCTCTGAATAGAAACTGTGATGCACTACCATTGAAAAGTTTGGTTTAAGTACTTTTTTCATATAGAAATTAATGGTTTTATTCAGCAAGACCGAATCAGCATCCAATTGATCAAAAGTGAAAGTAAGAACATTAATGTTATTTCTATTTCATAGAAATGCTGTTCACTGAACTTTCTATTCATCTAAGAATCCTGAAAAAAAAATGTATCACAGTTTCCACAAAAAAAAATATTAAGTAGCGTAAACTGTTTAACGTTGATAATAGTAAGAACCATTATTAATAATTGAGCACCAATAATCAATACGACAATAATTTAGCACCAGATCAACATATTAAAGTGATTCCTGAAGGATCATGTGACACTGAAGACTGGAGTAATGGCTTGCCATCACAGAAATAAATGACATTTTAAAATAATATTAAAGTAGAAAACAGTTATTTTAAATTGCAATAGCATTTAACAATATTACTGTATTTTGACGAATAGATAAACCTTGGTGAGTATAAGTGAGTTTCAAAAACATTAAAAATATATATTAATTATTCCAAACTTTTGACCGAAACCGTGCATTCATTGAAATTATTCATATATAAATGTGATTTTATAAAGGTAAATAGGTAAATTAACATGTACAGAATTTTAAATTAATTAATTAATATATACAAAGAAAAGCTGACGTACCCTTTCCTTTCGACAGTGAAGAAGATGTGATCATCGTCTCCCTCGGGTCTGTAGGCCAGTGGGGCCGAGGCCATAGACAACAGGTCAGGGTCAGGAGAAAGGGACGAGGGCTGAGACAGAAGACTTCTGCGGGAACGACAAACACTGCTGTTGTGGGTCACAGGAGGTCGAATCAAAGGAGCTGTGTAGAAAAGACATCTTTATGCACCTTAGCATGGTATACTTATCATAACAAAGTAAGTAAGACTTTAGTTTAGGGACCAGTTCTCATGATTAACAGGTTCTAAAATTCATTCATTCATTCATTTAAAAAAAAAAAAAAAAATTTTGAGATGAAATAAAGATCTTTATTCCATAACAGAAACTGGTATGGAACCGATGTCTTACATTGTTTTTAAATGTATCTGAATGGTTTAGAAAGAAAAGTTTTTGCACATTAATAAGATATACATTAGTTAAAAATTATGTAATTTAAAGTCGCATTTTTAGAACATTTCACACAATCTTGGGCTTAAAGAGGGGAACTTACAGGTGAACTGTGGAATGATTGGTGGTGTGTCCTCATCGAGATCGTCCACCCCGCCAGCGATTGGGTAGGGTGGCACCGACATCCGCGGCATGACCACCCAGCTGTGGTCGGCGTACAGGGAGGCGGTGAGGCTGGGCAGCCCAGAGTTATGAACCACTGGAAAGCCACATAACTTCTCTATTTGCTGCCAGCGGTGAAGACGTTCACGCAAACAGGCTGTGACCTCTGATAGAGCTTTTCTAAAAAGAAAAAGAAAAAAAAAAACACTAATAAGCTTTCATTTAATGCGGGTAACCATTAGCGAGTGCATGTGCATTATGTGTGCTTACTTAGCCTCAAGTATTTTGTGGTCTACTTCATCCAGTGATGAGCTGTGTGCAACATGTAGGGTACCAAACACAGAGTTCCTCTTCTTCTTGATCTTTTCTGCCTGAAATTCACACAACATGACCATAGAAACACACAAGTAATGAAAATACAATGACATTGCATGGAAATGCACCAGTTGACTCGTGTGTGATCTGCACATTTGCTGGTTGTACTGAACGCAAGCTCATCTCTCCTGCTGCAGTGACTGCTAATTGTTTTAGCTTAACTGCTGATGACTCGTTCTAGATGCAAATAACAAACGGCAAAACAAACCATGTAGTTAAAAAGTAATTTAACCACATCATTAGAAATCTAAATTAACAGGGGAAAGTTTCAGCTTCATTTTTGTTAGTCACTGAGAGAGGATGTGAATGAGATGTTTGTTTAGGTAGATTTAAACTGAAAATGAAACTTCACTTTTAATGTATAATAGCTGATGTTAAGTAAATATTTCATAGACTCAAAGATCCAATAACTATTTGGCCTGAAACTTTAAAATCTGTTGGTCAAACAAGCATTTCCTGCCCTGACAAGAAGTGTGAACAATAAATCACCTCGTCCTTTGCGACCGTGAGCTGCAGCTCGGCATTCTGTTTTTTAATGTTGTAGTACTGCAGTTCCACCTCATGTGTGAGCTGAAGCCACATCTGCAGGGCTTCTGGCACCGACCAATCTGACTGCATCTCTTTCTCTGCTCTCTTCAGTGCCATTCGCACCTGGAAATACCCAACAAACACAAACACTGTGGAACTTGTAATTTATTACAACATCACAACTTGAGGAACGCTGCATCCATCTAGGGGTGTATTTACCGAATAAGGCTGTTGTGATGAAAGGCAATAGAAATCCAATGATGAACTTCAGGAAATAATACGTTTTGGACAAAAAGTAATTAATTACATTTTACTATATTAATCCTTCTGTTCTGTTTCGAGTCTTAGAGACCCCAAGGTCATTTTAATAGCTTGAGAAAATATATTTAACATTACTGTATCATGTTGATAGCTCATACTTTGCTACATAAATCGGTCTATTATTGGTCAGTTATTGTGGTAGCATTCATTTCAGATTTACCCCCTTCATATATGCATCATGTAAGGAAAATGTTAGGCTGCTTACTGTGTGGTCAAAAGTCTGGCTTGCCTTACAAAAAGCAGCATAAAATATACTTGAAGTGTACTTTTTTCTTTTAAAAGTTCAAGTATATTTTCCAAGAATACTTTATGTAGGATACACTAATATCAATGTACTAGTAGTATTCTTGTTTATCCTTACTTTTTCGTTTTATCTGTTAATGGATTTTTAATAAACTGTTATATAAAAATATTTTGATGTAGAATTTTGTTTGTCAGTGTTACTGGCTTATGGATACTTATGGATAAGTTTTTTTCAATGCATATTTAAGGCCCATTCACACCAAAGTATAACCTCAACTATAACCATAACTTCACAGAGGAATGATAGTGCTGGAATCACTTTCACAAAGATTTTTTTCCCAGCTGAAGTACAATAAAAACAGTGACAGCCAATCAGGATCCATCCAGCTTTAAAGAGCTTGGGCATTTAGATAACTGCACATAACTGCAGCGCAGGCTTACACTTGAACTTGAAGCATAACATATTTGGAATACTTAATACTTTATTCTTTTCTTAAGTATATCTCGATTAAAAGATTAAGAACAAGTGTAGGCGAAACATACTTTTCTGTATAAGCCAAGTAGACTGAAAGTATACTCTCTTATTTTTAGTTTTAGTTTTAAAAGAAGGATACTAATAGCACACTTCACACAACAGAACTTCTTTTTTGGCCCTGTCCCAAATGGCAGACTTCACATGCACTTGCAGTCTTGTGGACTTACAATGCCCGCCGCATGTGTGTGTCTGTTAAGTCCCATTCATCATTTTAGCTTTCAGAAGGGTGCTCGTGAGTGCCCCCTTTGCAGCCGCTATGCGTTTACGTTGCAATTTGAGACAGGGCCTTTGTGTAAGGGTCATCACATTAAAGGCTAAATCTATGAAGGGCATTTTTGATTTATATTGGTTCCTACCTGCACTAGTTCCTCCTCTGCGTACTTGAGTCTGCTGAGTTCACATTCAGCCCCCTCTCGCAGCTCTCGCAGTCTGCTGGCTTCTCTCTTTGCTCCGTTGATCTCGTCACGCATCTTCTGCTCCAGGTTCTGCTTCTCCACCGCCACCGTCCGGTTCTCCTCCTGAGCTTTTTCCAGCCTGATGAAACCACAGAGAAATTTGAGTCACATCTGAAATCTGGTGTGTTGCAATTTAAAATAGTAATAATAATATTCTGTCATAATTTGTTCACCCTCATGTTGTTCCAAACCTAAATGACTTCAGAGGAAAATAGAACAAACAGAATCATGACCACTCTTTTCTATATAATGCAAGTGAAAGGGTTATAGGCTGTCGAGCTCAAGAAAAACACAAAAAAAAGGTGTCGTGTCATCACATTATGAATGTAATGCCATACTTGACATGTAATGGTCAATGGCAAGGGGTCTCATTGTACTGACATATGGATGTGGGTGAAGACAGCAAAACCCATTCTGTTCTTCACATACAGCTATGTTACAGCTTCAGAAATTTGTGTGAGAGTTGCATGAACACCTTTTATGGTGCTTTTTGTCATATTGGAGCTAGTCTCTCCTTCTGTGTTCCACAAAGAAAGTCATGCAGATCTGGAACGACATGAGGGTGAGCAAATTATGACAGAATTTTCTTTTTAGGATGAACTCTTCCCTTGAGGGTACTTATAGAAAAGCTTAATGAGCCCTCTCATAACAAGAAATGCAATATGATGTTAAACAGATGATAGAATATTTCGTGCTCTTATTCTCTCTCTCACTGTCTGTTATTTGCTTTCTCTCTCACCGGCTCTGTAGCTCTATCAGGCTCTGTTCAGCATTCTGTAGACTCTCCAGATCTTTCATCATCCGGGAGATGTGAATTCTAGATGATTTGTTCTGTATGTATGCAAACCAGCAGCCTCCCACACCAATGATGATTGAAATCATCAAAACAAAGTCCTTCAGCCAGTGATGGTGAGGACCTAGAGGAAAAAGAGAGAAAAGAGAGAGCATGTTTACCCACTAAGCAAGCAAATATTTCAATAAAAGAAATACTTCTATACAATAGCTTTGTGCAAAAATATAACATTTTAAAAATGTTTTTGAAAGAAGCGTCTTATGCTCACAAAGACTGCATTTATTTTACCAAAAGTACAGTAAAATATTGTGTAATACTGAATAGTGTAAATTTCAAATAACAGTTTTCTTTTTTAATATATTTTAAAATATAATTTATCCCTGTGATGGCAAAGCAGAATTTTCAGCTGGCATTACTCCAGTCTTCAGTGTCACATGATCCTTCAGAAATCATTTTAATCTGCTGATTTGGTGCTCAAGAATCATTTCTTCTTATTATCAATCTTGAAAACAGTTATGCTGCTTAATATTTTTGTAATTTATTTCTAGGATTTTTTGATCAATATAAAGTTCAAAATAACAGCAAAAGAACAGAATGTAGAAGTCTGTCACTTTTGATCAATTTGATGTGTCCTTGCTGAGTATTAATCTTAAAATCTTACTGACACCAAACTTTTGAATGGTAGTGCAGTCATACTGACTACTTATGACACTTTTGTGTTGCTACTGCATTCTTTTTAAACCGTAAAAACCTTCCGTTCTCATTCATTTTAACTGCACTGAAAAGAGCGAGATTGTTTGTGACATTATAGTACATTATTTGTATTCCAAGAAAGCAAAGTTTGGAACAACATACATTTTGGGCTGAACTATCCCATTACATAAACTATTTAACAAGTCTTATTCCAGCTTATGTGCATTAACTCACGTAGTGGAGGTCCAAAGAGCACTGCGTCCAATGCTTTTAGATTTAATTTCTGTTTATGTCGTTGGTCTAATATCTTTAGCTGCATTGACATAAACGACGGTTCATTGGCCGCTATTCTGTAACAGAAAGGAAAAACACAGCAGGTCAAGGAGTAAGAATATGTCAAGATCACACAAAATCAGCCAGTTTCTACCAACAAAAAAAGCTCAGTTTGTGATTTCAAACTTTACTTTGAAATGCTAGGGCTTCCAATAAATCTCTCTGAAATGTCTATGAAAATCTTAGGGGTGAAAAACAAATCCCTTTAACTGCAAAACTATCCCGTGACCGTGAAATTAACTGGTATGTATGAAGGGCACAGTCTGTGACTATGTGTGTGTGTGCATGAATTGCAAGTTCAAGCTCAAAGGACTAATTTTAAGAAGCAAGTACTAGATGACTGAAAGATCACATGTGCTGCCACACACATACTAAGTATAGCTGCAGGTGAAAGGTGATCTGCTGCTGTGACATCATTTCATGAGTCATGGAGAAGTGGCCGTGAGAGGAAACTAAACACCCTAAACCTTTCTTTACCCCCAATGCTCATGCACATCTTTACTGTCTGTGTCATGACACATCATCACCACTAGAGGGAAGCACTGCTGCTAAAAACTCACATTTTGTGTTTTTTTTTTATTGGTGTATAAGCATTTAATATCAGTGTTAAAGACACACCTTTTTACTTTTAAACAGATAGTTAAGATACTTGTATTACTTAGGCTTCTACTAGTTTCAACTCTAGTTTCTATCACACTTTAACATAAGTGTGGCTTAAAAAATAATGCATACATGAAAAAAAATTTTTGTGTAAGGCTGTGATTGGTTTAGGAGTAGAAGTATTATAACTACGCATAAAAACAATGCGAGTCAGTGGAAAGTCCATGATGAATAGACAAAAGTGTGCATTTGTTTACCGAGGTAGCGTGTTGCCATCTACTTTAAAATCTCTGAAGTTTTTTTCGTACTGAGGAAGCTCCACCGACACTTTCAGCCACTGAACTGCATCCTCCAGTGTCCAGTTGTGCACTGAGAGAGAGAGAGAGAAAGAGCAAAGAGAAGGGCGAGTAACATATTTTGTAACATATTTTAATGACAAATTTGCAATCCTTCAACATGTTTTGAAAAAAATAAAAAATAACTATATATACAGTGGGTACGGAAAGTATTCAGACCCCCTTCAATTTTTCACTCTTTGTTATATTGCAGCCATTTGCTAAAATCATTTAAGTTAATTTTTTTTCCTAAATCAATGAAGGTACATCAGTAATAAAACAGAAGGTTAACCTGAAAAAGAAGGAAAAAACATCCTGAAGAATGAAGAAAAATATTTCAGATTCTGCACTATTTCTGTCATTTTTAAGGAAATTGATCAAGTTACTGTTTGTACAGATGCTCAGATGTTCTTCCACTGAAGCTTAAGATGCTCTTTGGATCATATCAAATCATGCTGGATAATATGATCGTCAGGTTTCACAAACTTTTGTAAGTTAATGCAGCTTGTGCTCTGCTATCAGTAAAGCAAATGAGATAGTAAGACATGTTCCTGGACCAACATATTTTTTTCATCCTGGCACAACATTACCATCCAAAAACACAGACCATATCCCTACCCTAACTAGAATTTATCCCTAAAATAAGACAGAAATGATAGCTGAATAAAAGGTGTAGAAGCACCTAACCCTGGATGTAAGCCTAAAACTGATATTTTCTGTAAACTTATCCCTCAATTCTGATTGGTTGATTGGAATTTTGTCCCCAGGATCAACATGGATGTTGATCCTCTCTATTATTTTTTTATTTGTTTGAAGAAATGACAACTTTTGTTCAGCAAGGACACATTAAATTGATCAAAAATGACAATAAGGATGTTTGTAATATTACAAAAGAGTTCTACTTGAAATAAATGCTGTTCTTTCTATTCATCAAAGAATGGAAGCTGAAAATTCAGCTTTTCCATTACATGAATAAATTAATAAAATATATTAAAATAGAAAACAGTTTTAAACTTTTTTTTTTCAGTTTTAAACTTTAAAAAAATATTTTAATAAACATTAATTTTAATAAATTTCAATAATACAGTAAATTAAATACTTTAAAAATAAAAGGTACTTCACCATTTTTCATTATTATGAATTTTTAAGCTTAATGAACTTAATTGATAAAAAAACAAAAGATATAGTTACTCATAACAAATGAATAATAGCTAAAATAGCCAATATATGTGCACAACTGTCATCATCTGAATTCTACATTTATGCAGCAAATTGGGATGTACTCAGGGCTGGATTGGTAATCGGGCATACCGGGCATTTTATGGGGCCGACAGAATGTTTTTTTGCCGAAAACCATCACGCATGGACAGCGAGCAGCCAGTGGCCCATTGGTTTGTCTCCTGTATTGACAGCGTAAACATCCAATCACAATGCGCTATAGACGGAGCGATGAAGTATTTTGCTCCGCCTATATAAAGATCGCATCACCCCAACTTCTTCCTCGTCGGCTTTTCCCACGTTTTCACAGGAGATTTATCAAGAACAGGCTTGCTCTGCGGTGAGTGATGCGGGCCAAAGAGCAAGGCAGGAGGAGAAGAAGAGAGTAGATGAATTGGTAAAGTGCTTGATAGGGACTCGCAACGGAGGCAGGAATCTAACCTATCCTAATGTGTGTGCGCGGCTGCACGCCATGAGTGTATGCGTAAACACTTTTTAATAAAACGTAAATTCGTCCCCCGCGATTTTTTAGCCAAGTCAAGTCAAGTGTGTTTATAGGTTTCCATGGCCCAATGCGAATAAAGCTAGATTTAAATAAAAAAAGACACGATATTGTCGGACCTGACGTTTTATTCTTATCCAAAACAAGATGTGATATGAGTGTGATACATAGGCTACATACATACACTACCAGTCAACATTTTTTGAACAGTAAGAAAGATCCAATAGAAAGATCCAAAGATCAGCATTCAAATGAAATAAAAAGCTTTTGTAAAATTATACATATACCATTCAAAAGCTTGGAGTCAGTATTTTTATTTTATTTTCATTCAGGGATAAATTACATTTTAAAATATATTCAAATAGAAACATATTTCACTATATTACTGCTTTTGCTGTATTTTGGATCAAATAAATGCAGGCTCGGTGAGCAGAAGAGACTTCTTTAAGGTGAACGAAATGACCGAACTGATACATCTCGTTCGTGAAGGAGTTGAATGAACTGGTACATGTCGTTCGTGAGTTGAATGGACTGGTACATGTCGTTCGTGAGCTGAATGAACTGGTACATCTCGTTCGTGAATGAAATGACTGAACTGGTACATATCTCGTTCGTGAACGAAATGTAAAATAAAATAATACTAACTGCTTTTTTTTGCAGGTTTTCGCCACCTGCTGGCGTATTTATGTAATATGAAGAAATGGTCACTGAACGAATC
This sequence comes from Sinocyclocheilus anshuiensis, assembly GCF_001515605.1. Classification (NCBI taxonomy): domain Eukaryota; kingdom Metazoa; phylum Chordata; class Actinopteri; order Cypriniformes; family Cyprinidae; genus Sinocyclocheilus; species Sinocyclocheilus anshuiensis. The sequence goes on from NW_015551055.1 coordinate 79,786, forward strand.
AGTGAACGAATCTGAGCGAATCATTTTGGTGAACGAACTGAAAATGAACGAATTTCTTGAAATAATCAAAATTTCCATCACTAATTTTGAAAGATGAAGCTCGCGATTATGGTAAGGGGCGTTACATTTCCGACGAGTGCTTGCGGTGTTCGGCCAATCACAATGCACTGGGTCAGCTGGCCAATCAGAGCAGACTGC
>NW_015551055.1:80224-83791 GCF_001515605.1 Sinocyclocheilus anshuiensis
TAAGAAATCAGGAAGGGGGCCAACACTTTTTCACACCACTGTATATATATATATATATATATATATATATCGAAGTGGTGGTGGGCCGCCTGGACCAAAATATGCCAGGGCCGATTTTTTGTCCCAGTCCAGCCCTGGATGTACTGTAGGGGAGACCGGGGGCAATTCTCAACAAGCTAGAGTGATGACACTTAATCTGCACATGCTCAGTAGGATTCTCTCTCTGCCTGTGAAAAAGGAGCACAATCATTTCAAAGTTTTTAACAAAATACTGATTTTGAGGTATGAAAGTTACTTTTTGGATGAACTGTATTTTTCTTCTGCTGTCTAAAGTTTAGATGACTGTGAATTTTAAACTTACATGCATTTTATCTCTAGGTTATTGATCAAAGATTAACATGAGCAACCTATGCTAATATAGGCGTGGCTAGCTAGCATACGAGATTCTATCATGGTTGCAACATGGGTGGCAATTGTAACCTTGTGTGACACATGGCCCAGTGCAAGTACCTTGTTTGTCTGTGTTGACATACTTTTCTGTTAGAAAATTAACATATTTAAATGTAAAACTACATTTAAAAATGATTAGTGTTACACATTAAACAATGTGTTGCTTTTAAAATTTTGTAAAAAAAAAATACAATGAATATTATCTCCACATTATCTCATCGAGTTATTCTGTTAAAATGTCTATCTTGTACCATTTCAAGTTTCAAGACTGTTCTTGACTCATCAGCTGATTAATGTATTTGAGTAAAATATATATTAAAAAAATTAAAATCTAGTTACCACTAGAATAGTTGCTAAATTATTCGTGTTACACATTAAATAATGTGTTGCTTTTAAATCTTAAAAAACAAAAATGAATAGTATCTCCAATATTATCTCATTGAGTTATTCTCTTAACATGCTTGTCTTCCGTTTCTTTAAAGTTTCGTCAGACTCATCAGCTGATTAATGTATTTGAGTAAAATATGTCAAATATATTTAAATAAATAAAATATTATATTAAAAAATACATTTAAATAATTCAAATCTAGTTACCAACAGAATAGCTGCCTAGTCTTCTGCAAAAATAGAATAGACTTTTGCTTTTTGAATGCATATGATGCCTGACATTTAAAAGAAAAGAAAATAAAAACTTAAGTGACATTTATAGTTAACTACAGCAGTAAAGTGATTACTCTGAGGTAGATTTTATTTGCGATACAGTGGGTTAATATGACTTACAGAGATAGTTCACCCAAAAATGAAAATTCTGTCATTAATTACTCACCCTCATGTCGTCTTGATCACGTAAGGACCCTTGCTGTCTATGGGAGGGTCAGAGAGCTCTCAGATTCCATCAAAAATATCTTAAATTGTGTTCCGAAGGTGAACGGAGGTCTTACGGGTTTGGAACGACATGAGGGTGAGTAATTAATGACAGAATTTTCATTTTTGGGTGAACTATCCCTTTACTGTAGTTTTCAGTGTTACAATCGCCCCCACCAAGGGGTAACAACACTTCTTGTTACAATTCTCAATTTAATTTAATATTATAGTCTTGTCCTTATTAGTGAAAATATATCAGTTGTATTATTAATTAGTGCACCCATATTTGTTTTTTGTATCAAAAGATGACTAGTTTATTTCAAGTAGTCTGTGAATTATGGAAAGGAAAATGTAAAAAAAAAATTTCATTTTTTTTCCCGTTCTCAAGTTAACAACAAGACCTTTCTTGTCTTGACTTGACTAGTTTGGGACACATCCTGCTCAGTACTTTCAAATTATTCAATGTTTCTGTTTTTCATTCTCACATAAAAAAATTATAATATGAAATTGTCCAGCCCATCGATATCTGCAAAATACATCTACCATAGTATAAACAGAAAAGCAGAATCTCTACCGGTGGACACTTTTTTTTCTTCTTTCTGTCACACAGTGCTGTACACGCCACCCAGCTCATGTTTTCCCTGTCCATCTTTCTTTACCTTCTGATATTTTCCAGCCCCTCCACAGCTCCTCCACCGTGATGTGCTGGTCCTCTCGGTGAAGATTACTGTGTTTATTTGTCTGCTGCTGCTTCATGTCCTCTATGATAAACTGCAAAAGAACAACAGGATAACATTACTGCTCAGACCACAGGAAAATTACTTCTTACGAATTAGTTCATGCCATATCATGTTTTATTTGGCTTTAGGTCACAAGTGGGTTTGCTGGTTTCAAAATTACCTTTCAATATAATGCAAATATTTTTAATGCAAAAAAGACATGAGAAACATTACATTTGAATATTGTATCTGTTGCCTTACACATGATATTAATTCATTTTGCAGATGCTTTTAACCAAAGCGACTAACAAATGAGGAAAAACACATGTGATTAATCATAATGAGACTACAACATTTGCAGAGCCACAATGCAATTTCAAAAAAAGACCAGAAGTACATAACTAGAGCACAGTTTTATTGCACAATAAAGCAATTAGAATATGACAAGCATACTAGATAAAAGTGAAGCTCTCTGTGGTCAGGTCTGTGTCAACTGTGTATCTATCTGTGGTTCTGCATATTTGTGCGCTGCACATACATGACGAAAAATGTCATTTTGTTAAACAGAGGTTTGTTTGTTCCTTCTGTTTATGAATTATGTTGCTATGCTCCAACAAATGAGGGACAAGACATCTTTAAAGTTGTGTAGGTTTATTTAGCAACTCGCTCTCCCTCACACACACACACTCAGGAATCTGCTGTGTCCTGAAAGAGGACACCAACTTTCAGTGGCTGTAAGGAGGAGAAATTCTTAGGCCTCTTCTCGAAACACTTCTTGAGCCGAGGAACACCTGCCATGACCAAAAACAATCCTCAAAACACACGTCACATCCTCACTAACCATTTACGTATATAAAAAGTCCCATTTAATATCAAAGAGAGCTGAGCAGCAAAAAAAAAAACAGGAAAGTAAAAAGAGAAAATAAACTATCTTCACTTTCAATCTTGAGGTTGCGAGCGACCCTGAAGGAAATGGTGAGGGCCACTAGTGACGTATGTACATGTTTAGTGTGGACAAACCAGAAGACTTACTACCTCTTGTGTTGCATGAGGATGTTACTATTATTTTAACAGACTCTAATAGCAACTTTTTGCATATTTTTTATACTATTAATAACTTGTTTACCTCCAACTGCAATAAATTGTAAAAAAAGAACTCAGGAAGTAAGTGATCCATGTCTGCAGTAAATTAAACAGAGAGGTGCATTGTGGGATTTACACTTTTGAGTAGTGTCAGTTGGCATAAAAGAAGGAAACTTCCACTTCACCGGATGAGTGTGTTTGATAGAATAAAGAGGACATGTGAAACTGTCATTCAAACCTCAAAAACATCAACAAACATACATACACGCCCACACACCCACCTCATAACATCATACATAATGACTTCTAACATCTGAACTATTCAAAAAAGAGTTAATGTTCAAGTCAATGTTCAAATAACATTAGTTATACTAACAATTTAATATTTTGTTATAAACACTGCTATATATATATATATATATATATATATATATAGGAGAGAGCAGGGTGT